>NC_056442.1:24941802-25036802 GCF_018296145.1 Oncorhynchus tshawytscha | reverse complement strand
CACTCATTCATATATCCTTATGTACATATTCTTTATCCCCTTACACTGTGTATAAGACAGTAGTTTTTTTGGAATTGTTAGTTAGATTACTTGTTCGTTATTACTGCATTGTCGGAACTAGAAGCACAAGCATTTCGCTACACTCGCATTAACATCTGCTAACCATGTGTATGTGACAAATAAAATTTGATTTGATTTGAATTGCTGTAAGATGCTATTTATAAAATGTTTTATACTTTCTTTTAAAAACAGCCTAGTTTCGGGTTGTAAATAAGTATTTCTTATTAATTTATTATGCGCAACTTCTTTTAAATCCTTCACTATTTCAGCAGGGCTTTCTACTTGATAGGTTTAGTGTCCCCCACCACAAACACATGTGTGGATATCTTTGTGTGGGGATTAGTGGTTAACTTGTTCTATTAGGTGACTAGGGGGGGTTCTTTTTCATACCAGACTTCAGAGTATTGTTTTTTTTATTATTGTATTTGCTATTTTTTGGAATGTTAAATCTTTAAATCACCCAGTGAAATGTAAAAGGGTTCTTTCTCATTTAAATCAACTTAAAGTAGATATCGCCTTTCTTCAGGAGACATCTCCGCAATTTTGACCACTCTCGTTTAAAAGGAGTGTGGATCGGTCAATCATATCATTCCAATTTTCATTGTAAAACTATAGTAGCATCCATTTTAATGAGTAAAAACATACCTTTCACAATGTCAAGTGAAGAAACGGACTCAGCAGGCTGAACAAAAGTTCAATATTCCTAGATCCCATTTCTTTAGACACCTGCAATTGCGTAGTTTTGTATTATCTTCATACTTTAGTCACTTCCCATCATGCCCACCTACCTCCCATCTAGATTATATTTTTTAAAGTGAAGACTTATATCAAAAGGAGGCATAAGCATGATCAATATGGTATTAAACTCACACAGACCTGGATTCCCTGACCTCTATTAAGAACCAATGGGAAGGGAATTTAGGTGAACAACTTTCAGACGTAACTTGGCAGAGTATGCTTCAGAGAATACATTCTTCATCTATATGTCTAAGACATGCTGTAATTAAATTTAAAATAGTTCATCAGCTGCATTGGTTAAAAGCAGAATTATCCAAGATTAGACCATAAATAGATCCCACTTGTGATTGATATAAGCAGGCTCATACTACTTTATTACACATGTTTTGGAAATGCCCAAAATTGACAGAATTCTGGATATCAATTTTTTAGATGTTTTCTAAGATACTGGAGAGACCTTTACTGCATTATTTGGAGTGGCACCACAGGAGGCCCCTCTAAACAGTTATATGAGCAAATGCCGGCATGTACTACTCTTCTAGCTAGACATTTTTATAATATTTAAAGTGGAAGGATCAGTTTCCTACTACTTTTAACCAGTGGATAAAGGAAGTAATGCAACATCTCAAACTACTCTGATAGGGGGATCCGCAATTACATTTTATAATATCTGGCAACCTTTCCTATTCTTTCTAGAAGACATGGACCCAGCTAATTTCACAACTTCATAAACTAACCCAAATTAGAATTTGTATCATAATTTTTACTTTGTATTTACTATTTGATTATATTACTCGTTGTATATCATGCCTGCTTTAATTCTGGATTTGGGGTGGGGCTCTGTTAGAGCATGGGGGGGTTGATTTGGTAGGGGATCTGTTAGAGCATGGGGGAGGCGTTGATTTGGTAGGGGGTCTGTGTGTGTTCTGCCCTTTATCTGTATAATCATTTTAAAAAAGGCAAATTTAAAAAAATATTTTAAAAATTGGATATTTTTATATTTTTTATATTAACAACAAAAAGCCCAAGATGGCCTCGGTGGAGTATATAAAAAAGAAATATTTGTGAGAGCTTGAAATTGATGTAACCTCTTGGAATTATTTGTCTAGGAGTTCGACATTTCAGTCGCTTTCATGCGTTTCAACCTTCTGATGAAACTGCTACATGCTTTGGTGTGCTGCTCAACAGCATTGAATTATATTGTCTACATGAATAGGCAGTTTGTTTGCCCTTGATCTTTGTAGCTTGTGAGCAGGGCCGTAGCTACATATGGAGGACAATGAAGTACAGACCTCTGTAATAAAAAATATATTAATAAATAGTCAGGATGTTGAGAGTTAGAATAGTAGAATGCACAATTTCTAAACTTGGCTGTGCATAAGCAGTTTTCTTGTCATGTCACTCACTGACATTTACCCAATAGTGTAAGTCCATGTCAGTGTAATAATTAAATTGTCTAGCCAGCTATTTAAACTTGTAGTAATCATGGCCGAATTACTGACTGGACACGTGCCCAGGGGCCCTGACCTCCAGGGGGCCCACATTGATTTTGTTAGTCCCCCTCACTCAGATATCATATTAAAATGGCATAACTCATGGCAAAGTGTGTAGAATTGTTGGAAATTAGCTATTAAAACTGCTAAAATATCACCCCCATCGGACCTCACTAAAACTCAGATCCTGGCTACGGCCCTTGTGAATTCACAGTGAGTCTTACTTGTTATATGCTTTCACTTTGTGAAGGAAACGTCAGCTAAATTCAATCTGCTAACGTTAAAATGTGATAGTAATAGACCTAAATACAGTCAACAACACTGCCCTATATGCCAAAGGTCAGGGGTATATAGCCTCAGTATGAAGTGGTTTTCATTTCCAAACCTCTTCAAAGTGAACAGATTCTTCTCCTGTGCCCAACTAGGCTGCACTCTGGAAAACCAACAACCCCACTGAGCACACCAAGGTCCTGTAGTGCTAACCTGGAGGGATGAGGAGAGAAGTCCCTCCAACACACACCATGCTTACGGTTAGCGATCCATGTTTCACACCAAAGTACTGGAGGATCACAAGCACCAGAAGCCTTGTACAGGGAACACAGAGCTAATTGCAATTTTCCTGGTATGGGGCTCTGAGTAGTGAAGCGTTGCAGACATTAAAGAGGACGAAAGCGAGGTGGCACGGAGGGAGTATAAAGGTGTATTGCTGTGGCTCCGCTCCATTGTGTTTTATTCCAGACCCAACTCAGAACCTGTCTCTGCTTCCCTCTCTCCCTTCCTGTGGCCACAGCACAGCATTTACATAATTCACAAGCCCAGCACATCCTGCCTACAACCAACCACAGAGACATGGTTGGAATACAGGAAGACCCAACAAAACACACTGGAGTCAATTCAGTCGGATCAGTTTAAATAGAGGGAGTCTGTGGACTCCAGCGTGGGGAGGAAAATCACTAGTCCCCAAAGAGAGATCATCGTGGACTCCAGTGAAAGGCCCGGCGAGAGAGAGCATCAATACAAATCCTCCAATTTAATGAATTAAATCGGACTGTTCAGATCAATCTTTCCAATTCATTTGTGAAGAGTGTGTATTCCCTATGCACCTGACATTCTGAAGGAGGTTTATTTCATGGGTATTGGGTAATGCTTCTTAGTTCTCCGTCCAAGGCTGTTTTGGGGACAGCTCGAGTCCATTCCAAACAGATTTTATTTAAGGATCATTCTCTTGTTTCCCGGGTGATGGCACTATTTTCCTTCAAATAAGCATATTTCAAAATCGTGTTCCTCCCAGGGGCCTAGTGTGCATTGATCACCACATGAAAGGCAATTATTTGAATTACTGGAAAAAAAGATGAAGAAATCAATTCTCTTTTCCTCAGAAAAGATTAACAGCATCTACACCATTAAACAACTCTGTACCTCAAGGTTCCTAATACTTTCCATCAGAAAAGGATGAACCAAAAAAGAAAGAAAGACAATGCATGGCACAAGGCCAAACTGTTATTTTTTTCAACTGAGAAGTCATGTTTCTTTTTCAATGTATAGTATGTAAGGGGACAATCTACTTTTGTATAGTATGAGCTATGAAAGCACAGTATATGTGCTCTATGAAGAGCAAACATAGTACACACGCTATATGAAGCAGCCATACTAAAAACTAGACTTTCTCCTGACTACGATAGTAATCTATGGTGCAGTTTCATTTCTAGTCTCCACAGAGAAGTGAACCATGGGCATTTAGAGCAGCATCTTTCCCTGCCTACCCCAATTCATTAAACAAAAGAGCATTATGTTAATAGACTAATAAGGGTAATTGAATGTTAGATGAAGAGGAAAAGTGGGCCAGCGAGGTGGGCCCGATGTGGTCAACACCACCGACCTATGACACCGCCCCAAGGCGTGAGACATGGCCAGACTGGTTAAGCATACAGGGTTCTGTTGGAGATCAATGTCAAAATGCTGCTGTGTCTCTCCTGCTGGGGGTTCCATGTGTGCGCCACAGCACGTGTGCGCCTAAGTTGAAAAGCGGAGCCGCACAAATAAAATATAGGAGTAAAATGAAAAATATTTGAGATATTAAAGCTAGAATCTTAAATTTTTCTAGGCGCACTGTTGCTCCTAAATAAAATTACAACTCGCACAGCTAAATATTTGGGCAGATATGAGAGTAAAAGGGTTGCAATGTAGAGTCCTGCTAGTGTTAGGAAGACCTCATATGACAGCCCCTGGCAGTTGCTTATAACATAAATTCTGCTGTCATAAGGCCGAATCATGCATTGCATTTCATAGGGAATATATTAAACATTTCATAAGTTAGTGCTGGAAGCCCGAATGTTGTGGTTTCATTCAAAGCCATTTTCAAATTAAACCCCATTGAGTTGTTTATTAACTACTGCGCTGGGTTTCACAGCACACCATAACGGCACACACAACTCCTTTTAGAATCACCCAATTTAACAAATTATTATTTCACTAGTCATGTCACAATGACAATATTTGACCAAATTAGAATTAGTCTGCACACAGGGGTCATTGGCCATCATCAGGAACACCCCAAAACAAACTGAACCTCTTGGCAACAGCATAAAAAACAGAGTTGGACTGAGAGCCACAAGGTAGTGGGTTCAAATCCTGTGCAGGCCAACCATCGAATTTGCTACATTAGTGTTAATAGTGGGATCCTGCAATGAGGCCATCAGAGATGTGCCCAGGCATGAGTCACATTACCTTAGAACAACCCCAGAAATCTGTTGAATGGAGGCCTATTGGTGTTATGTGTAGATGTTGTATTGCACATACCGTCACAAGAAGCTGTCTGAAACCAGGCAGGGATGGGCCTGGTTGATCCCTGTATGGGAGATGGAAAGCTAAAAGTGGGTTGGAGGGCCAGTAGGGTAAACTCTTCCCTCTGGTCTAAAGGAGACCCAAATGCCCCAGGGCAGTGATTGGGGTGAGGTCACTTCCTTCAAATGGTTCCATCCCTCGAATGAGACATAGCACCCAAGATCTGACTCTGTGAAAATAGGGGTCCTGGCTTATTTCCCAATACCATCAAACTATTTGGGGATGAATGAACTAGCTCCCACTTGGTTCATTCAACCCCTCCACTGTCCTTCGCTCGGCAACTCTTCCCCAGGGCCGTTGTTATTTAATTTAAAATAGTTATCTTATTAAAAAAAAATTAAAAACTTTATAAAACTAAGCAAGTTAGTTAAAAACAAATTATTTTTTACAATGAAGGCCGACACCGGCCAAACCCTGACGACGTTATATCCTAAATGTATTCTTAGGCAACTCCCATTGTAAACTAAAGCTTGAATAAATTAATATTAGACACTTATGTATCATTATTTAGGTTACTGTATCAATTAAGTCACTTGACAATGCACCACGTTGCAACTTCAACCAACCTGTCTGATACTTAATTATTAAGCTACAGTGAGATCTCCCCACAAAGTAGAATTTTCAGTAGGCTACAGTGACAGATGAAGCCATCAGCTTCGAAAGCTAGCAAAATCAGACAGACATGAGTGTCATTAATTATACAACCACAAAGCGGTGCACAGAACAAATATTGCAACAAGATTCAAACTCAGCTGGGACATCGCAGACGACATGTCACTTAAGAAATAATTTGAAAACTTGTGGCTTGAGCAATTTCCCATGAACTCTCGCCACTGAATGTGTCCACCACCCCACTCACTTTGAATCGTATCGCTGTCAAGTACTTTTGAATATCTCCCCCTCTGCGTGTGTGTAAGTGTAGCCTAGTTCTCTGTGTGCATAACGACACAGTGTGTCAAGAGAGCAATAAATAGGAAAGGGTGAAAGTCATAAATACGGGGGATAAATAATAAGTAGTAGAAGACACCAGATGTAGCCGATTAGAGCTTCAAAAGCAGACGCCCAGCAGGCGTAAGAACACAAAAGGGATTCCTCTGTAACTCCAAACTGAAAAGAGTCATGTGACTGGTAATCTAAAGCAACATAGTTATATTAAAAAATTAATAGAATGCAACACGTACCTTGAAATCCAAAGAATAAAATGAACCCCGGTATCCAAATTGTGTGTATCCAGAAGGAATTCATGTTGTCCTCGTCTGCTTCAAAACCTCTCCTGATAGTCAATGTATTTCAAGTGCAGGTCTCTTGCAATAATTTCGTGAGCAGGCAGTATCGTTTTTTGGTAGAAATGATGCTCAGAGGGCGTATAGCTCGAAGGCTATGTCCTAATGCTGCAGAGCACTATACTATACATCTCAAGTGCTCGTGTGCTAAACGCAGCCTTTTTTGAAATCACGAATAGTTGTGCGCTTCAGCGCTTGCCTCTCCTGGTCGTCACTGTCACCTAGTGGTTAAGCAAGTACCTAGAAAATCACAAGTTGGACATCATATTCTGATTATTGATAAGGAAACGGACTCATGCTGAACGGGGGAGTCACCAGTCAGCCTATCTGTGTTTATTGTTCAATTGATTAAAAAATATATTTTTTTTAAATTAAGCAACGCTGTATGGATCGAAGGTCACACGAGTGCCTGTCATCTAGAATAGCACTCTGAAACATTGCATAACATCTGACATGACCTGTTAAATTTGATTAATGATTTCACATCTGACATAATCTAATGAATGTGTGTCTCAGTGTCTAGATCCATGTACATGCTTCCATGATCTAGTTTGCCTATGAACACCAATGTAGCTACTCCAGCCATTACTTCCATTACTTTTTTCATAAAGGTGAAAAGAAAGAAAAAACTTCCAGGTCTCTCTGATGCATAGGCCACTACAAAATCAAGAAAATAAATCAGGACAAATGCACACAATTACAGTAATCCGGATTGATTCTCTCGTTGCATGTGATGTGCAACCTGTGATAACAATACCATTATTTTCAAAATAACCCTTCAACACCTCACCAGCCACACAGCAGTCCTCAAGAGAGGAATGACCTTTAGCTACCCTCTGTAAAAAAACAAAACAATGAAAAAGGTCTGTGGAATACTAATAGTGACATTTGGTAAGACACTTCTTCATTCAGCCTGCAGGCAAGGTGAGGGCAGGCTGTTTGTAAAGACACAAGACTAATCAAAGTCCAGGGGCCCTACTCACTAGAAAATGGCCTGTGAGAGAGAGGACTGAGAGGGAGAAGGGGACAGGAAGGGCGGGAGGGAAGTGTTTCCTCTTTAACATGTTCATTCCCTCTCTCTCTCTCTCTACTGCCAGCCCAATACGGTCCTCTCATCTACCGTTGTACATGTCCACGACTGACAGCAAGGTCAATCCAGACGAATCCTGCATATTCATTCAGCGTGGCAACCCTGTCTTTGTTTGTAATCAAGCATTGTTTTTTTCTTCCTGAATCTTCCTGGATTTATTGTGATGGCAATGAAAGCAGATGCTGCCTGAACGTGCCGTTGTATTCCCTCTTCCACAGCTCAGTCTCCTCTTGTCAACCCTGGTGAGCTAAATGACTGGTGTTGCTGAATTCAATTATGCTCAGATCCTAGTCACTTGTTAAGTATGAATGCCAAAGACATTACAGCTTCAATAATGGAAAAGAAAAACAAAAGTGGCTCAGGAGGATGTCTGGATGTGATGCGTAACACATTATTGAATATTGTTCTCTACCTGTTATACACCACCATGTGAACCACAAGCTTTTCATGATGCATGTTCTGCTAGAGAACCCTTGTGTGTACACCATTCACATTCAAGGCTGAATAGTATTTATGTTACTGTCTGATGTAGTAATCAATGAGATCCCAGCAGTCTAGCATGCAAAGCCAAACGGTACCCCGTTAGAATATATTTAAGAGCAGCATGTAAGAGCAACGGGCTGTCAATTGTCATAATTCTCAATTGTCTGTATACATTATTTCTTTCAGCAACACCTCTCACATGGTTTGTCATTTCATTGGGATATTTAATTGAAGACATGCAGGTCGCAGTGAATAACCATGAGGCCGCCACAGCTCGCTTGCTCAACCCAAACATGCCATGTGACACAATGTGAAATGTGTGAAATAGTGTGTTTCTCATGGCAATGCCTGTTATCTGTGTGCAGATAAAAGTATAAACTCCATACTTCCATTCATTTGTATGGGTTACCTTCGGACGAGTCCCGTGACGCTTGTGGGGGTCGTTGAACAAAACGGAGAACACTTGTGACAGTATCCCCTTTCCAAAGTGGGGTTTTAGTTTGTAGCCCAAATGTTTCTGACACCACAGACAGAAGTTGGCACATCTGCGTTGCCGACTTCAGGCCAAACCGTTCGGACGGTACAGAAGATGTCGAGATGTCTCGTGGTCTGACAAAAATCGCTATAGCTCGGCACCTTCCACTGTAGATGCGGAAGACCGACATAGGCGGATGTAGTGAATTGAGACGCAGCCCATGCAAAGAAACAGATATGTCTAGTTTAAGCTGACGGATTTTGTTATGTTACACGGGTGAGTCAATAGACTTTTAAGGATTAAGTAGTGATGGTAGGCTCATTAAGAGTACATCTTCGGCTAATATAGTGCCTGCCTTAAAAAGCTAAATATTTGTTTTATATAGTCTGTGTACTCTGTTGTTTGGAAGAAAGCTGATTTTAAAAACTCATCGAAATACCAAAACCTTCTCTTTGAACGCAAATAGGACAGAAGAATCTACAAAAAATCTGCCATGATTGGGATAGTCTCAAAAACGCAGGACAATATTTTTAGCCCCTCCCACGATTACCCCTCTAAGCCCGGGGACCTAGCTGTAGGAAAACAGATGGACACATTCAGATGAGCTGCATCCGTCAAATGAAAGACTGTTTGGGTGTTTTTTTTGGGACAATCATCTCCGTTGTCGTTCATCCGGCTGTGGATAAAGCATTAGCTCCATCCGAAAATGTCGGACACAAAATCCCAAAGTGTCTACTATTTTTTTTTTTTTGGTCCCTCCACATTTCTTCCATTCACAACAAATACAGGCTCAGTGTGACGAATGCCTGAATGCAATTTGAGTGGCAACCTTTTGAGGGGGTGTGAACAAAATGCTTGGACTTGTGGAAGACTGGCCATAGTGCAGGAGTCCAGAGTACTGCTGGTTTTCTGTTCTACCTGATAATTAATTGTACACACCTGGTGTCCCAGGTCTAAATCAGTCCCTGATTAGGTGAAGAATCTGAAAAGCATTGGAACTGGCTTTTGAGTCGACTCAAAGGAACACTCAATAGAGGGTTAAGGGCTTTTTTTCTTTAAGACCATTTATCTTAAGACTTTTTCACTGACTATGCTTCCCCAAATATTCATCTTTGAGTAATGACAAATTACAGTATGTTTTTCCATATTATAATTGGCTTCAGCAGCAATTCCTTCACAGCCTACCTCAATCATTGGAATAAGGATAGCCTGAAACTGCATGCAGACAATTCCATCAAGTTAGACATTAAGGAAAAACGAATTAACGTGGAGTCAGTCGAGCACTACATGTTAGTCCAGAGTAGATCGATAGCCTTGATGAACTCTGAGTTGAGTATTCAGTGCTGTTTGAAAGACATATGGAAAAATAAGCCACTGGATTTCTGCACATTGAAAGCACATTCCTTCTGTCAGAACTAGTGGCACTAAACATAAAAGGCTACTGTGATCAGGCTAAATCTTTCCCACAGACACCCCTTCAGAGAGCAATGAGGAAGAGACGCATGTAAGTCGTCTGAGGCTCTTTCAAAGACACTTTGTTCTTCCTAGGACTGGGATAGTGTCTCTGACAGGCCTGTAATCCTCCTATTACTAATCTTTGGAAAGGGACATGTCAATTCAAATAAAAAATACTTAGAAGGATTGTCAGTTACTGTAAAAAAAAAAAAAAAAAAAGTAACATGGAGTTTTGCTATTTTTCCTACTGAATATTATGGATCACATTTAGAATATTCACAACATTTAGCCATGACACATACAGGACTTACTCCTGTTAGTCTTTTGATTGAAAACAGAATAAATTAGACAGACTCACAGGAGCATCTAATCCCAATTCAGTCTAGTGAATGTCTGATGGTATTTCCAATTCTAATGTGTATGTTTTATAAAAAACAACCTTAAGGATGGTTCTTAATTCATGCCATTACTGTATGAGACCTGTGTCATATTCATAATGATTTGGGATGCTATGATTACGACATAAACTACACAGCTTGCTATCAAGTTATACTGCAGGAAACAGCAATTTAGGTTAGATTTGACATGAAATGGCACCCTAACCTGGGTAACTGTTTGTGCCATCATGCCACTACTTGCCATTCCTTGTCATACCAAGTTCAGGTGCTGTACACAACAACACCCTAATGCGTCACACTAACGTTGGGTACAACTGAACAATAAAGATTCCGTGGGTACCATTAGCCAGGTCCCATATCTGTTTGTGCTATCAGTCTGGTACCCATGTTTGACATTTCATTGTATTTTATTTATCCATTATTTTACCAGGTAAGTTGACTGAGAACACATTCTAATTTATAGCAACAGCCTGGGGAATAGTTACAGGGGAGAGGAGGGGGGGGATGAATGAGCCAATTGGAAGCTGGGGTTGATTAAGTGGCCATGATGGTATGAGGGACAGATTGGAAATTTAGCCAGGACACCAGGGTTAACACACCTACTCTTACGACAACTGCCTTGGGATCTTTTAGTGACCAAAGTTAATCAGGACACCTGTTTAACGTCCCATCCGAAAGACGACACCCTACACAGGGTAATGTCCCTAATCTCTGCCCTGGGGACCAACCAGGACAAACAACCCTGCTTAGCTTTAGAGGCAAGCCAACAGTGGGATGTAGAGTGGTATGTTGCTGACATAAATATATATACATATACAGTGGGGAGAACAAGTATTTGATACACTGCCGATTTTGCAGGTTTTCCTACTTACAAAGCATGTAGAGGTCTGTAATTTTTATCATAGGTACACTTCAACTGTGAGAGACGGAATCTAAAACAAAAATCCAGAAAATCACATTGTATGATTTTTATGTAATTAATTTGCATTTTATTGCATGACATAAGTATTTGATCACCTACCAACCAGTAAGAATTCCGGCTCTCACAGACCTGTTAGTTTTTCTTTAAGAAGCCCTCCTGTTCTCCACTCATTACCTGTATTAACTGCACCTGTTTGAACTTGTTACCTGTATAAAAGACACCTCTCCACACACTCAATCAAACAGACTCCAACCTCTCCACAGTGGCCAAGACCAGAGAGCTGTGTAAGGACATCAGGGATAAAATTGTAGACCTGCACAAGACTGGGATGGGCTACAGGACAATAGGCAAGCAGCTTGGTGAGAAGGCAACAACTGTTGGCACAATTATTAGAAAATGGAAGAAGTTCAAGATGACGGTCAATCACCCTCAGTCTGGGGCTCCATGCAAGATCTCACCTCGTGGTGCATCAATGATCATGAGGAAGGCAAGGGATCAGCCCAGAACTACATGGCAGGACCTGGTCAATGACCTGAAGAGAGCTGGGACCACAGTCTCAAAGAAAACCATTAGTAACACACTATGCCGTCATGGATTAAAATCCTGCAGCGCACGCAACGTCCCCCTGCTCAAGCCAGCGCATGCCCAGGCCTGTCTGAAGTTTGCCAATGACCACCTGGATGATCCAGGGGAGGAATGGGAGAAGGTCATGTGGTCTGATGAGACAAAAATAGAGGTTTTTGGTCTAAACTCCACTCGCCGTGTTTGGAGGAAGAAGAAGGATGAGTACAACCCCAAGAACACCATCCCAACCGTGAAGCATGGAGGTGGAAACATCATTCTTTGGGGATGCTTTTCTGCAAAGGGGACAGGACGACTGCACCGTATTGAGGGGAGGATGGATGGGGCCATGTATCGCGAGATATTGGCCAACAACCTCCTTCCCTCAGTAAGAGCATTGAAGACGGGTCGTGGCTGGGTCTTCCAGCATGACAACGACCCAAAACACACAGCCAGGGCAACTAAGGAGTGGCTCCGTAAGAAGCATCTCAAGGTCCTGGAGTGGCCTAGCCAGTGTCCAGACCTGAACCCAATAGAAAATCTTTGGAGGGAGCTGAAAGTCCGTATTGCCCAGCGACAGCCCCGAAACCTGAAGGATCTGGAGAAGGTCTGTATGGAGGAGTGGGCCAAAATCCCTGCTGCAGTGTGTGCAAACTTGGTCAAGACCTAGAGGAAACGTATGATCTCTGTAATTGCAAACAAAAGTTTCTGTACCAAATATTAAGTTTTGCTTTTCTGACGTATCAAATACTTATGTCATGCAATAAAATGCAAATTAATTACTTAAAAATCATACAATGTGATTTTCTGGACTTTTGTTTCAGATTCTGTCTCACAGTTGAAGTGTACCTATGATAAAAATTACAGACCTCTACATGCTTTGTAAGTAGGAAAACCTGCAAAATCGGCAGTGTATCAAATACTTGTTCTCCCCACTGTATATATATATTTTTACCTTTATTTAACTAGGCAAGTCAGTTAAGAACAAATTCTTATTTACAATGACGACCTACCCCGACCAAACCCGGACAATGCTGGGTCAATTGTGCATCGCCCTTTGGGACTCCCAATCACAGCCGGACGTGATACAGCCTGGATTCGAGCCAGGGACTGTAGTGACTCCTCTTGCACAGAGTGGCTGCGCCACTCGGGAGCACAAACTGATCTGGGACCAGGCTAATGGCACCCAGGGGCCAGGGCATCCATATTGTTCTTCATACCCAATAGTAGTGTGATACATTAGTGTGTCCTTGCCTACGGTACCCATAGGAAATCAAATCGAATTATCCAACTGAAAAAAATACACACCACATTGGAATGCTCAAATGTTTTCCTCTCATGAGTTTTCCTCTCTGCTTCAATTTCCACATTTCACAAAAGCTCACTTTTAAATTCTCTCTGACATCTGATCAATAATCCATCTCTGAAACCATCAAAACTATCAAACTGTCATAAAACCGGTAAATATTACAGCAGATGTGTCAGGCCAGGATCGTATCTGTCACAATGACAAAACCTGACTTTGTATGTGAGCAAAAATAATACATTTAATACACTTTTTATTTTAGGGAGAATGTTCATGGGCTGATTTTACTCTAACAGGGGATTGCTTTGGGCTTTTAGATGAAGAGAGAAGTAAAAAAAAACTATAATTAAAAGTTTAGAAATACACTCTCAAGGACATACACTGTAAATACAGACAATATTTCCAGTTTGCGTGTAAATGTGACAGTTTAATTATTCAAGCCTATAAAGTGTTAGTCAGTCTGTTGTGACTGTGAGCATACACACATGTAAACAATTCACTGTGGTTCCAAGACACAGAGAGAGCTTCTCCATACTGCCTTCTTTGCACAGCAATGTACCTCATCTAAATCAATCATCTGCTCTTTTCCACTGAGCTATGGTGGAAGTCTGGGTTGATATGGAAAGCTGGTCATTAGAGAGAAAGTAGTTGAACCAAATGTCTGCTAAACTCACTTCTTACAGTGGGAGATGGGGAGGAGGTTGAGGGAGTTGGAACCACATGTTTATATAAAAACTCGCTTTGTCAGTGCTGAGATGTACAGGAAAATGTGGTACAAACATATAGGAACGGTCTATGGTTCAAAAGAGTCCCAGTTTACCATGACGAGGTGATGAGAGAGTACAGTTTACACAACACATCAAAATAAGGATCTAAAAATACCTCATGTATTATGAATTTTGTATATTGCCAAGAAGATGCAAGATTTACATGACCAAAGAAATGCCACATTTCTCTTTGAGTCAGAATATAGACTCAAAGAACACTTCTTGTGAATTCAATGTAAATGATGCCTGGCCTGGCAAATATCCTTTCATGAACAATTCATGAGTCGACTTGGTATCTGATTGAGAGATATTATGCAGACTGCACGACGGGGTGTGCATGCAATGTAAGACAATGTTCAGGTTATCTTGACGTACACAGTGACGGGATACTCCACATAGGGCTGTGGAATGGGAGCGGTGTCACATTCTCTGAGCCACCTGTGTACCGTCCAATGATACGACCTTTAATCACATTGTAAGACCTGCTGTAAGACCTCCACAACATCTCATTGCACCCAATAAAAGCATTGATGGATGCACCATATGAGACGTGAGATGTGCAAGGTTCTTCGAGTGTGAATTCTTACATTCAGGCAGCCATCCATTTTACCATAGCAATACGTTGAGTGATGTGTAGCATCTTTTCTTCAGTAATTTCTCTGGAGCCAAGGTTCTTCAAGTCTGAATTCCTGCATTCTAGAAAACAGACTGTCATATATTTTACCATAGCAATTTCATGTGCATTCTTCTCTTTCATTTAGCTAACATTGTGTCTGTAGCCTATAGCCAAGGTTTGTCAAAACCCTAATCCTCCTGCTATTGAAATCCTTTTGAGCTAATTATGTTTAAACCTGCCATTAGACAAAGCTTTTGTAACAGAAAACATTTGTATTTCGGTGAAACCATAATCCCAGGGTTGGTTGTAGAGTTTGGAGATGCACTTGACTGTGAGAATGGGATGCATTTGGACAGGTAATTCGTCATGAACAGGATGCATTGAGACTACCGCTGTCTTTAGGGGTTGGACACTGGACTGGAACACTTTCGTTTCCTCCAGATTGGGAATCATCAGAGAGAGAGCGAGTGAGAGAGAGCGAGAGAGAGTTAGAGAGTGAGTGAGAGGAGAGAGAAAGAACAGTGAGAGAGATAGAGAGAGAGAGAGATGCATGCTAGCCCACATTCTGAACTACTGTGTCTCCAGATCAGTCATGCTCGTGCTGGAGACACACAGCTCTGATTCTGTCATGTCTTATGGAGGATGTTTCCTTTGTGACCTCGTATGGAGTATCCTGAAACAAGGGTGTTTTTCCTTAGTGCTTCTAGTCAATTTGTGCCTATTGGGATACAGTAGTCAATAGAGACACTTGGGGTCCTCCCGAGTGGAGCAGCGGTCTAATGCACTGCAGTGCTTGAGGTATCAACAAAGATCCGGGTTCGATCCCGGGCTATGTCGCAGCCGATCGCGACTGGGAGACACATGAGGCGATGCACAATTACGCCAGCGTCGTCCGGGTTAGGGGAGGGTTTGGCCAGCCAGGACTCCTGTGGCGGGCCGGGCACATGCACGCTCAGGGTTAACCTATCTTGATCTGCAGCGGATGACAGACAATAATTGTATCACAAGTAGCATACTGTTTAAATAGGGAAATTTTGTTTTTCCAAAATGGACTGCAAAATATGGAAATCATTGATGGGCTGTAGAATGGATATCTGGCTAACAACCAGATAAGGACTTCCTCTTCTGCTCCCTATGCTATTGAACATTTATGATAGTTTAGTTTGGTGTATTTTACTACTATAAACAGTCTCTCCTTGACCCATGCTAGGCACCACCTTAGTCCAGATTCTGTATATGTAGAGGGTGTCGATCAACATGCAGAGAAGTCAAGCTGTCTGTTCAGCACCACCAGAAGAAAGAGGCTAGAGAAGTCAGGACCCTGGACAGCTCTCAAGCAGCCTTGCCTATGCTAGCCATATTCCCCAGCCGAGTGGGATTGCGCAATCATTCTAGTGTATCAAGGCAAATTGGAAGAGAGGTTTTGAGTTCTAACAAGCAAACCTTAGAGAATACCCCAAATATATGCTCAAAGTTAAAAGTCCCATTGTTAGAAACCTAGTTCCGCCCATTAAAACTGTTGTCCTGGCTGTCTCTAACCATTGCCCCATCCAGTTTAATGTTTTGCAGTGTCTTGTTGCTTTAGTCTAAAGTATGAGCCGCTGTAAGGTGCATAGCCAGTTGTGAAACATACTCGACTTCTAGCAACACACATTTCCATCAAGGCAATTGATCAACAACCTTACTGTATCTCAGCCAATCAACTTAAGCTGCTGTAAACAAGCACAATTTACATGGAAATAGAGGACATCACATCCCTCAATCCGTTGTGTTATTCATTGAGGTGAAAGATAGAGGGAACATTATTAGAAGTCTCCCCCTGTAACAGCACCCCTTACACCTTTTTCCTCACTGACAGATAAAGTGCTGTTGCCTGTACATTGATAAGGTGTCAGAAAGGATCAGCTCATAGCCATTTTATTCAATCATCCCATTGTCCTTGTTCTCTGCCAGGAAGGAAGTCAATGGCTTCTGAAATGAACCTCTAAAAGGAAGAGTGCATCCTGTGATTTGTCAGATTGAGACTTCCCACTTATAACAGCTATATGGAATATCAACTCAAAGGAAAAGAAGATGGTGGGTGTAATATGAAATGTAATTCAATAATGTGCGTAACCATATTTCACAAGGAAGGTAGCTACTTTATAGCATTTTTCCAGACTATTTCCCTGGCTCAATTACCACACTCACTATAATATAAATTAGGGTTATTTTCAAACTTAATAGCCATTCCTGAAAGGTATACTGTGGAGAGGAATAGTTGCCATTTCAAAACTATGTCAAATCTCTTTCCTTTATTGACATTGCAGAGCTAAAATGACATTATAAAAATATTTTTTTCAATACAATCGCTCTCTATCTGTGGAAGATCACAAAACGAATACTAAAAGGTTTTGAAATGGATTCTGGGACGGATTGTGTACATGACTGAAACTCCATCTCAGGAATTGGCAGCTGAGAACTGAAACTCTACACCTCATCTTATTTCATTTTTGCAGATGTGCGATTGAGACCAAAGCAAGGAAAATGCATAACTGCTCAACAGGAGAAGCATACGGATAAAAAAACAAGCTATAGAATTATATGGGAACTAGGGAGCCCAGCCTGAAGAGGAACACTCAGACTTGACAGAGGGAAAAGATAGAGACTGAGAAGGAAGAGACTTGCATCTTTAGATCTATCTTATTTTTGAAAAGACAAAAAAAAGAAACAAAATATTCAATAAAGAATGTCTGTTGGCTACAGCAGTGAGGGACATAGCAAAAAAAGCATTGGCATTTGAAGAAAGAAAAGCATAGAGGGAGACTTGAGTCAATCATAATTGTTTTTTTATGTTCACATTTCACTCTCTATACTTGGGTCATCAAAATATATTACTTCAGCTATTTTGTCTGTACACAGCGCATTGCAGCATCAATATAGTGAAACACAATTACACTGACTGTGCCACAGTATATTGTTCAATGGAGGGTTTCAATCGTAAACCATACCTCCTGGAACTGGTCTACTTGATCCACGAAAACATTTTTGTGAGCAGTGATTCATTGTATGTTTGTGACCAGTGCCTGTGTCAGTCAATGACAATGCTTATAATTGCAGCTTGTTATAGCCTTAACATAACGACCACGTCACAGAGACCTTCCATTATCTTCTGTCAGTCAGGTGAAGACTCCTAAGTGCTTTAGTCTGTTTTTCTAATCCGTATTTAACCATCATAGACATCAGTGTCTAAAGAAATACACATTGAAATCTCGTCGCCAGGAGAGGAAAAGGATAGAGAAAAGTAACAGTCAGATTTGACATAATCAGTAGAGACGTGATTTTTTCAAACATGCTTTGTTTTCTCATCGTTTAGTATTTCGAGGTCAGCTCACCTGGAATATCAGACAACCCAGAAAAGTGGTTGTGGGGGATCATGGGAGGATGTAAATGATCCGCCCATGCATTCTCAAACAAAACCAAGATTTAATTTGTGTTCATCTACCTCTCCCTGCAGCAAACAAACACCTAATCCTTTAAAATAGACTATTATGCAAAGGCAAAAACCTCTCTCTATTCTTCGCTCTGGTCACCTCTCATCATGACCTCCAGTTGGCTGGAAAAGCAAGCCAATGTTTTTCAATGACTCTTTCCTGATATAGAGATATATTGTATGTTGGATGTGGATAGGAATATAATGTTACCTAAATGAGGATCCATGTAATATAAAGATAGTATAAAGATATTCTCTATACAATCCTGTCTTCAAGTGGTACAAGGGTGTAGTGTATATAGGGCTTACCATTGAAGTATAGAAACAAGGTGAACACAAACAGGAAATGAACTCCACTTGAGTGTCTCCCATACAACCAGGAGACGGCATTATCCCACACCGCTGTTTGACTGATTGGAAGTGCCGGGCACAATGGGCCTGTAAAGATGTCAGCCCAATGAATGAAGACATGGGTCATTGGCCTGGCTTAAATCACTTCTTTAAAGCTGAGATTAAGCTCTCTGCAATGTGGTGGACTTGATAGATAGATAGAGATAGACAGATGTACCTGGGCTGGTTGTGACTGAGAACTTTCCCACAGAGTTAGATTCTAGCTCTACCAAAGACATGATTTCCCTCCAGGTCAGTCTACTTGAAGGTAATCAAGTAGACTTCTTTAAGAAGTCAATGTAAGGTATCATTATGTTCCTCAGGGGGGAAAGCTTCTCAATATCAATTGTGTACCCTCTCTATATCTGTCTGCCACAGCTGAATGTGCGGACAATTAAAATGAATGATTCAATAAGTATTCCAAGTATAATAGTTAACTATTTCTGATGAAAAGGTGGTGGTAAAAAATACTCAATGTAGTCTGTTGTTTTTACAGTGAAAAGTAAAGACCTTGGTGTGTCTGGATTCGAAACAAACTGTTCGGGAAACATGCCGTTTGCGGTCTGACGCATTTGAATGTGAAATCTGTTCAATTCAGCAATTTACAGCAGCTACATGTCTGCCCCTCAGTGATAAACAACAATGAACACTGAACCTCAGACAGGATCGGTAAGATTGTACTTGGTAAGACTTTGTACAGGGATCCCTATCCAGAACACTTTAATCTTCCTATGCACACTTAATTTACCAAGCATAACTCAAACAATATGACATAAACCCATAAAGCTTCACTAATATAGCCTTGCATTTGGAGAATTTATATTTTCTAGCCTGTTCTAAATGATGAAACATTCCATATTCATGAAAAATGTATAGATGACGATATTCTGTAGTGTTTTTTCTTGGAAAACTGCCAAACAGAAATGCAGTCTCATCTCGTAAGTTTGGAGGGAAAGTTTAATTCACTGCAAGAATCAAGGTAGTGAATCATAGCATATACTGGGCTAAACATCTCAACAACACTGACAAATGTTAGATGGCCCATTTCTGTAAGGGTTCTCGTCCTCCTCTTCTGAGGAGGAGTAGCGAGAAGGATCGGAGGACCTGGACCTTGGTAAGTGTCCATAATGTTTTTTAATCAAGACAATAGAACACTCGAACAAAACAACAAATGATGACGTGAATATACAAAACCGAAAACAGTACCGTGTGGACCAAACCCTCACACGGAAAACAAACACCCACAACCCAAAAGTGAAACCCAGGCTACCTAAGTATGATTCTCAATCAGGGACAACAATTGACAGCTGCCTCTGATTGAGAACCATACTAGGCCGAACTCAAAAACCAACATAGAAAAACAAACATAGACTGCCCACCAAACTCACGCCCTGACCATACGAAAACAAAAATATAATAACAGAACTAAGGTCAGAACGTGACAATTTCTCTTTTAATATGCAATCAAAGTGGAATTGTGTCTATTTGCAATTTTGTCTACTTCCTTTCCACTAGCTAAGGAAGAGTGAAAGAAAAATAAATTAGCTAACAGTTACCACAACATTAGAGTATACCCACATACTGTATGATATATCATTGGAGTTGAGGAGATTGAACATTCTCTCCTCATTCTCATATCTTGTAAAAAGATTCATGAGAAAAACACTTTCGGGAGAAAAGCAATGGGTATGGGATGGATTGTATTTAATGATACAATGAAAGAAAATAGAAGCTGAAGAATGCTATGTGGGAGATGAAGTGACCAATCTGTTTGACCCAGCAGCTGTGATTTTATTTTTCACTGAATGGAGTTTCACTTGAGATTCCTCTGAGGGAAGTGGGGAATGGATTACAGGGGCATGGATAGGGTGGGACCCAGGGCAGATTGACTATAGCTATAGGTCACGTCCAAAGGCGAAGAGGTGAGCAGACTAAAAGTCATGGTCAACTGTGTTTTCCTCCATAGCTTTAATGATTTAACCCTTTCACAATGTTAACTGTCAAGATAGAACCCTACGAACTGTCTCCCTTTGAATGGTCTATCGCAATTTAATTGTGACATAAGTAATATCTCACCATAAGTAATGTCAACGCAGGTGACATACAGTAACTACAATGGTTAAATATCACTAATGATACCATGTTGGCTAAGAGCTACCTGTAGTTATTTTAGTGATATCTTAATATGCAATATGATTACATGTCACTTTGAATTATTTCAGTTCTCTTAGACAGATAAGTCACCTTAACCTCCTCATTACAGATTACTGTAAAATGTAATAAACCATATCAAACATTTGATCTGTTCCAGGAATTTGATCTGATCTATATAGATAGATCAGATTCTATATAGGGAAAGGTGCCATTTCAGATGCAGCCAGTGTTTCTTAGGTCACTCTGCAGCGGTAGATATATGATGAATTATTAAGTAACTAGTCTTCTGCAATGCAAATCTCTGTGAAGAGCAACAATAGAATTATTCCAAAGATCCTTGTTGCACAGTGTTGAATAGTTCTAGGGACATCTTAGAGGCAATCTCTCCAAAACTATAGTCTTGTTCATTCCTGTGCTGAATTTGTTCATCCCATCTAATGTTACTCCATTCCATTTCATCTCAGACAGACTTCAGATGGACTTTCTCGACCTCTGCTCTCAGGTTAACAACCTGCTCAACCCTCTCCGCCTGAGCTCCTTTGTACACAAGGGAAACCTGGGAACATTGTCTGGTGGCCCAAAAAACTGTTGTAAATATTCAAACTGTTTCTAGTCTCAATGCATCCATAGTGTTATGACTGATACTTGTTTCAAGGACTTCAGCTCATTCTGAATGCACAAAGGTAGTTTGACACAGAATTGAAATCGTCAGACTGAATTTCTGAAGTGGATAAACAAATGCAGCAGCTACTGTCAGCACTATTATTGTAAGGCCGTGGCATACCAGATGGTCTCAGAATGCCGATTAATCAGCAACTTTAGTTAATTGCTGTCATTGTTGGGCCTTCCCACTCGTTTTAAGATTACACTATTGTAATCAATATCCCTTACTAGTTTTTATTTTTATGCAAAATTATTACCATCACTGTGTAACAACGGGCACACTTGTCGAGTCATATCGTAATAAAAGTGTGGCTGCCTGCTCCAATGGAGAGAACTTATAAATGCAGTGATGAAGCTGTTGTTCAACTGCCTCAATAGTTATTTAAGTACAGTCCTCCGTGTACCTTTCAGTGAAATCCAATCCTGCCTGACAAAGCAATCATTAGAAGTCTGCAATCCAATATCAGACACTTCCATTGTGTCTCAGGGTGTCACACTCCCCAACAGTCAAGATTTTCAATTAGATATTTCATGACGAGCAACAAGCCGTCTGTGTAATCCGTGCAGTCTGCTGGTCTGCGAGCTCCTTACTCATTTCAGCTTGCATTATGCAGAACTTGCCTTAAACCCTCTTTCCCAAAGAAATCTGATTCTTCAAGTCAAACGGGGTAAAGAAGGTTGATTATGATAATACACTACGGACAAATATAACTAAATTCCACTGCCAGAGATAGAGACAAAAGTTTGGCCTTTCCAAATTTTCATCTAGCAATTTAATTTGTTTTTGCTTGCTGATGATAGAGCTGTCATTTAAATTACTCATGCCTCATACATTGACTGAATCGTAGATACATTTACCCGGAACTATTGCGGTCCGATATCCTATTGGCTATTTATAATTCAACCATGACTGACACATCAAGACTGCCCAGTCATTGTGTCCATTATACATATCAACCCAGACTATTCAGACACTCCCTAAATAAACTCCCACACAGTCCTCACATTTCAAACAGGGACTTGTGCAGCCAGTCAGTGTGTCTGATCTGGACCAACTCCACTGTCCCCATTAGTCAAAGAAGCAGTATATCGACTGGAGAATACAGTCTGCAACATACGACAGCAAGCATTTTATGAATTTATGCATGTCGTGTGGGGCTGAAATAGCCTGAGGAACATTCCCGCCATGTTGATTTGTGCATGAGGCTGCTTTGGCTGATCATGATTGAATTATAGGTATTGTAGTTAACCTGTACATGGCTGTTGAGGGGCCATTAGGCCACTGCCATGACAGACCCTGGGGTGTCTTCATACCATTTGGACCGAGTTCTTAGTAACTGACAATGGCTCTAATAGTGACCCAGTCTGCCTCTTGTCACACCTCATAAACCATGGGCCGCTCAGAGAGGAGAGAGAGAGAGAGAGAGGAGAGATTGTCACCTCTCAGTCATCACAAGACTGTCTCCCTCAGTCTTCCAACAGAGCCACAGTGACATTAGCAATGGTTGATTTTGGCTGCAGGCGATTAGCTAAATGGGCAGTATTAGCGAGGTGTAAAATACTGTAAATCCTTCTGCAGTAAGCTCCGTGTGACTAAAAGCATGGCTTACACTTCAAACTAAAATATATTTTCAGAGGTGTGTGTGTGTGTGTGTGTGTGTGTGTGTGTGTGTGTGTGTGTGTGTGTGTGTGTGTGTGTGTGTGTGTGTGTGTGTGTGTGGTGTGTGTGGTGTGTGGGTGTATAGGTGTGTGTGTAGGTGTGTGTGTGTGAGTGTAAGTGCGTGTGTGTGTGTGTGTGTGTGTGTGTGTGTGTGTGTGTATGCATCCACATTCAGCATGTGTTTGAGTTTGTAAGGATGTAAACACATGCCCAGAGCATGCTCCTCCTGTCAATGACAAGGTTGATTCTTTGTGTTGATGCTACAGTAGCTGTGTGTTTATCACAGACACATACTGAGCCTCAGAGACAGGCCAGACTTCAGTCTCTCTCTGTATGGGAGAGAAGGAGCCAACAGAGTTAAGTGACTAATGATAACAGACAAGCACATCACCAGGCCCTCCCTCAAGTCCCCCTTAATGATGCAGGCCGGCCGTGTCACTGCCTACATCAAGCGCTCAATGTGACTTTCCGAAACGTGCCCGCTTTGACCACACACAGAGGGAATGGCACCCGCCACCGCTGAGCATGTCTCTTCTGCCCGTGTCAACAGTCATGCCTGGGCACTGTCTGACGTGCTAATCGCCTGGTTAAGATGGATGGCCGTTAATATCCTCCCTGGCATTCTGACAGGTTTGTTTGAGGTCTCCTCTCAGTAAACAAAAGTGCCAAGGCTAACTGATGTGGATAGATTTGGATCCCAGAGCGACAGATGTTTGGGTTTGTTTACAGGGGAGATCGTGTGAGCATCCATGTGTTTGGGTCATGGCAGTGTACACAAAAGACATAGATCTGAAAGGCTGTTTGTGGATGTATAGGCTGTTAGATTATGGGAGACACCGAGAGTACAAAAGTGTTAATGTGTGTGTGTACGTCCAGCCACATATGTATGTGTATGTAGGAAAAATGGAGCGCATACCACTGTCAGAGGGGGCCGTTGCAGATTTGTGGCCTTGTCAGGTGGGGGAGCTCTATTCTGGTGTCATAGGTTATCAGGGTCCCTGAAGTGGCTAGCCCACATATCAGCCTCTCTGGGATCCACACACACACACTAACACTAATTAGCAGGCTGTTTATGGGGACTGTAATTTGGGATGGCACTTGTCAACAGGTTTACTCTGGAGCCTGTTGTGTCCCTCAGCTGCTCTGCCATGATTACCAGCCTCTGCACCAGCACCTTTCTTCATTCACCTTCAACATCTCCTGGCTGAACTTGTTCTCCGCTCTCCTGCTGTTTATTCTTAGGCTCTGTAAAGTCGGACAGGAGTCGACCTTCCTTCAATCAGTATGCTGACTAACAGCCTATTAATATGGAAGCTTATGTAAATGGCAGACACTGTTGTCAAATATTAGTCCATACGTCTTCATTAAATTTGTCACTGTGTATTCTATCGCCGTAGATGGCGTTTGTTATTCTCTTAGAGCGCCCCATAAATCCTCATTCCAGAAGAAGTATCGCAATTATTCTGATGTTAATTAGCTCTGGTTCACCACACAATGGGAAGTCAATATTTTCCAGTCAGGTTTGTAACATAATGTGTGTGGCCTCTCAGAGGCACTTTGAGGTTTACCCGATTCTGCAACGTGTGAGTATTCCTAAGTCAATACTAACTATGTGTCTATAGTATTTCATTTTGAGATGCTGGGAGGTGGGGATAACGATCATTGGCTGCTTCTAACAGAATAAGAGAATATTGAATTAGTTAAGGACAAGTTAATTCAACCAATACATTTCAAGTTGTGGATGACGTGTCCAGACACACTTGACTGTATGGCTCGTTTGTACTGAAATCCCTTTTCATGTCCATCCTAACCCCGGTTCGACTTTCTCTAAACAGCCACTAAGAACTTCAGCTAACATTAGCCACCGCTAGCTAAACATCAATAGGAGTGATAGGGGCATGTGTGCAATTGTCCATTTTATGGGCAAATCAACTGAAATTAACTGAAATTAACTCCCTATTTAGTTATTTGGAAAATCATACAAACATACCCTTATCATATCATATTTGTATGTTCACTATAGCGATGGACTTGAAAATGTATCAATTGACCAATTCGACACATTTGGGCAGACTTGATACAACATTTTGAACAGTAATACAATGGTTCATTGGATCAGTCTAAAACTTTGCATATACACTGCTGCCATTTAGTGGCCACAATCTAAATTGTGCCTAGACTCCTAAGTGATATAATTGCCTTTCTCTTGCATTTCAAAGATAATGAAAAAAAATGATTTGGATTATATTCTCTAATATTAATTTCACATTTCCACAAACTTCAAAGTGTTTCCTTTCAAATGGTATCAAGAATATGCATATCCTTGCTTCGGCTTGCATTGGCTTGTTATTAGTCCTCAATATGGAAGACTGAATCATGGCAATATGAAACAACTCATCAACAGGTCAGCTGCTGCATTTGAAATCAGTTATTCATTTATTATTGGACTTTAAAGCTTCTGGAGCAGACAGTGGATAATGAAGCACCTCTCCTTGGCACTCATGTGTTCCAGTAGCTAGTTGAGATCAAGCCAGAGCAGACCACTTGTGAGTTGTGATGTATTCAAATGTCACAGATGAGTAGAAACCCACAGACACCTTGAATAGCTATTAGAATAGATTTGAGACCTTCAACACAAGGCTGGGATGAACTGCTCTCCATTTATGAATCTACTTCCCGTTTATGCACATGTATCAAGGAAACAGGACATTATAAATAATACAATGACACCAAATGGACTATATTGCCACTCCTATTTGCCATATCTTCGATTTAAACCTAATAGTGTCCAGGCCTGGAGGGATACAAAAGTCATTCCGCTACCCAAGAAAAGTAAAGCCCCCTTTACTGGCTCAAATAGCCGACCAATCAGCCTGGTACCAACCCTTAGTAAACTTTTGGGAAGAATTGTGTTTAACCAGATACAATGCTATTTTACAATAAACAAATCGACAACATACTTTTAGCACGCTTATAGGGAAGGACATTCAACATGCACAGCACTTAAACTAATTACTAATGATTGCGTGAGAAAATTGATGATAAAAAGATTGTGGGGCTGTCTTGTTAGACTTCAGTGCGGCTTTTGACATTCTCGATCTGCTATACACCCCCTGCTACGTATATTGTGGATAAAGAGTTACCTGTCTAACAGAACACAGAGTGTGTTCTTTAATGGAAGCCTCTCCAACATAATCTAGCTAGAATCAGGAATTCCTCAGGGCAGCTTTTTAGGCCCCTTACTTTTTAAAATCTTTACTAACGACAAGAGTAAAGCCAGTGTGTCAGTGTATTCAGATGACTCAACACTATACACGTCAGCTACTGCAGTGACTGAAATGACTGCAACACTTAACAAAGAGCCACAGTTAGTTTCAGAATGGGTGGCAAGGAATAAGTTAGTCCTAAATAGTTCAAAAACTAAAAGCATTGTATTTAGGACAGATCATTCATTAAACCCTAAACCTTAACTAAAGCTTGTATTGAATACTGTGGAAATTGAGCAAGTTGAAGTGACTAAACTGCTTGGAGTAACCCTGGATTATAAACCGTCATGGTCAAAACATTTTGATTCAACAGTAGCTAAGATGGGGAGAAGTCTGTTCATAATAAAGCACTACTCTGCCTTCTTAACAACACTATCAACAAGGCAGGTCCTACAGGCCCTGGTTTTGTCGCACCTGGACTACTGTTCAGTCATGTCGTCAGGTGCCACAAAGAGTGACTTAGGAAAATTACAATTGGCTCAGAACAGGGCAACACAGCAGGCCCTTAAAAGGACACGGGGAGCTAACATTAATTATATGCATGTCAATATCTCATGGCTCAAAGTGGAAGAGAGTTGACTTCATCACTACTTGTTTTTGTAAGAAGTGTTTACAAGCTGAATGTACCGAGCAGTCTGTTTGAACTACTGGAACACAGCTCGCACACCCATGCATACCCCACAAGACATACCACAAGAGGTCTCTTCACAATCCCCAAGTCCAGAACAGACTATGGGAGGCACACAGTACTACATAGAGCCATGATTACATGGAACTCTATTCCACATTAGGTAACTGATGCAAGCAGTAAAATCAGATTTTAAAAAACAGGTACAAATACATCTTATGGAACAGCGGGGACTGTAAAAGACACACACTGCGAAGAGACACACACAAAGATACAAACACACACATGTACATTGTGGTATTGTTGTATGGTGGTATTATACATTTCGTATTGTAGATATGTAGTGGTGTAATAATGTTATATGATGTACTGTTTTATCTTGTGTTTTATATGTAATGTAAGTACCTTAATGTGTTCGGACCCCAGGAAGAGTAGCAGCTAATGGGGATCCCTAAAAAATACAAATACAAACAAATACAAATGGAGATCTTCACTGTGGCCCCGTACACACTTACAGGTTGTTCAACTGATGTGCAATGCATTTGACACAATGGTTGTGATACAACTGATATTTTTGTAAGAGAGTTTGTCTGAACAACCATTGTGTGGTGTCTCCAGAATGGTTGAGTAAACATTTGTCTGCAGAAAAACTCTGTTGTATCACAACCATTTTGCCAAATGTATTGTACTGTACATCAGTGGTAAAACTTGAGTGTGTACGGGCCTTATGCTGGGATGCTTGTGCGGTTGGATGACGTAACATTCATTTGTATGTCTGCATTATAGGAACGTTGTTTGGCTGCCTAACTCGGAGTAGAAACCTAGAAACCCCACTGGGCATTAAAATCAATCACAAGTTTCCAAATCAAAAACATGAAACAACATCACTTTTCCATTACCTTGAAATAGACGTGTACCTGACTCCCAACCGTCTCCTGCTCGTTACCGTACAATCAAATCACTGAAAAATCTTGGTTTTGTTTGTTGTTATGTCCATGTCATTGTGCATGTTTTGTACCCATTTTGTTTCGAGAGACAAGGCTTTCATGGGCCTGCCATTTTAAAAACAGCCAGAAGGCAACTTCTCTTTTATCTCACTGACTTCTGTTGCTCGTACTGTGATGGTGATTATTTTTTTCTCTCAACATATCATCCACCTCAAGTGAGAGCTCGCTGGAAAACTTCATGGTTGTTGCATTCTTTTGAACCCCACTTTTTAGTTTGTTTCCTCATCTTTCCCTCACTGTCAAAGTAGCGTTAAATCCAACAAATATATTTATTTGTTTAAAGATGGCTGTCTTCAAATTACTGTTTCAAATTAAAGGTTTTAGATTAGAGGTGCATGATTTCATGTAAACAATATTGTGAATTTATTCTAAATCACTGTACTGACTGTGTCAGTCTAAGACTTAAAAGGCAACATAAAACGCTTTACCTCAAGGCCCTAAAAGTAGGTTTCAGCTGCCTTTGGTTTGACATGGGCTTTTAGTCTCCTGTCTAGCTGATGGATCTCTTCATCATTGTAATTCTGGAATTTGATTTAAATACTGCGTATGTGAAATACATTGCTAATATAGCAACCTCATCAATAAACACAAAAGTCATGGTTAAATTGTATCACAAAGGTTAAACAAATGTGCTGTAGAACAACTAGGAACTAGGAACTTTTAGAGCCTGAGAAACACATGACCTAGAATCATACTTATACATTCAGCATATGTGTTGACCCCGAATGACTGTTGGAGCTCCAGTTTCAGTTGCAACACTTATTCTGTCGTCCATAAAGCATTCCTTTGTCTATTTTCAGTGGGCTCGGTCACATGGTTCCCAGTCCAGTTGATTATTTCTGACTCTGTTGAGAGCATTTGATTAATGAATGTTTTGCTCTTGTTATACTTGGACACTTTGCCTCTGGTCTCAGCAACGGTCCCATGCAGCTGCTCCAACAGTTAGACAGTTTCACACAGCTCTCCAGACTCAGTCAATGCCCCAATACACAGAGAACGCTACTTGGCGGCCATTTCGGCTCCCTGTTTCAAGTTAAGTCACAGAGTTGTGTTTCCTGTCACCGAGCTTTAGACTATTGGGATTTGTCTGCTCTTCTCCCGCCTGGAATGAAAAGCAATCAGGCTAAGGAGAAGGAATAAGCCAGAGAGAGAGGGAGAATTACAAGAGTTAGTTCAAGAAGAGTAATTATAAAGCGCTCTTTCTGCTCCAATGGTTTTTCAATATAGAAAATTATTACATTTCACTGAATAAATGCCGCTGGATTCCATATTTATAGAGCAGGCACAAGGTAATGAAAAGTTGATCAATTGTGAGTTAAAGAAGAGTAGGCTGTGATGTCTCTCACAGTGTTGTACCTTGTATCCGGGATACTCGGAATGCATATATTGAATAATGTATATAAAACAGTTGTTCTCTCAATGCTGCCTTCAAAGAAAACCATTGTGTCCGGATTCAGGAAGGTGGAAGTTGGACACTAGTTCCTACTTCACAGTAGGGCCGTTTTTAATATAAATTATTATTTTTGTTGTTGCAGAAATGCCTTCTTGAACATGTGAACTTTCATGTGCCTTAATAACAAACTGGTATGTAATCTGTAAATAAAAGGAGAAAGCACTTCGCTATAGGGAGAAAGACAGGATCCTTCCACGCTTCCTTTTCAGCTCATTTATCACCTGATTTACTTAACAAAGGGCACATCTCAATATGCGGTGCAGGTATGTCATGACATTGTACAAGTCAGGGGTGGGCCTTTCCTAATCTGTTCTCTATTGCTCCTCTATTGTTCATCAAGCAATGGGGGAGGCTTATGACATCACAAATCCACATCAGACCAACTCATTGAATGCCATACTTCTTGAAGTTTGCAGTTCTGTCTAAAAACACAATTTTATAAAAAATATATATTTGTATACCCTTTAGTGTCTGAACTTTACTGTATTTATACATTGGATATCGCTTTTCAACAGTACCAGTTAAAAAAAATCGCTGGAGGAGGTCTTTAAAGATATGGTTGAGGTTATGGTTTAAGAGCATGTCAATGATGCTGAATGGGCGTACACAAAGAAGAGCTCTTCAGCAAGTCAAAAAACCTTTGACAAAACTTCAGGACTTTCTCAAAACTGTGTTAACAAGTACATAAACTCCCATAGCAGCTCTGAGTCTGTTCTTTTACAAACTAAAGAACAGTTTTTGTCAAAAATTACAATAAGCCTACGATCTTGTAACCAGTCACATTTTGTGTAAAACATTGTATTATTACATATTATGATACGCCAGCTGGCACTTATACTGAAGAAATATATATTTCACCCAAGCAAACAATTTATACTTTGTATGCACCTTACTGTTTAATGTATGTGGGTTGCACCGTGGGTTGATGAGGTATTCAGAGAGTGCATTATTATATGAATATTTCATTTAGAGGCCAATTATTTTGCCCTGCATCACCAAGCACCGGGCAGCAGTCTTCCTCTGCATCCCCAAATCATGAATAACAAAGGCCTAAATAGGGCCAGAGTAGACAGGATAATTAAAATGAAACCCTAGCTCTAGGAGGCTATTATATGCTGGGTGTTCTGTAGATACACCACTGCTGCTAGCAGAAATCAATTCGGATTTGGGCATGTAATGGATGTTCAAGTGCTTTCCTGAGAGAACCACTGTGCATTCAAATTGAAATGCGAGGCCCTTTGATGGTCTCAATTTGCTCACCTCGTCCCTGCTTACCCATTTGTCTTCGAGATCATGTGATGGATGAAGATGGGGGGTATTGCTTTGGGGTTAATGTTTTGGGAATGTTGCAATGTTCCACTGCCAACATGACACTAGTTACCTTACTGCAATTAGGAGTTGGGCATATTTTGACTTCCCACATGGCAACACACATTATTACAGTATTAGGCAAAATATGCCCATTGAAGAAAAAGTTATTCTCATGTTATTCAAGATTTGTTGAAAGTTATACTGGAATTTACATTTGGGAGAACAGATGAAAGAGATTTTTACATTTGTTTAATTTCAGCTATCGCTCTCCAATGTCCTGAGCTATATATTGAAATATGATATGGTACACTGTGAGAAAAGGTTGGATTACGAGTCCAGTCTGAAAAGGCCACAGAAAATGGGTCATATCTAAACATTGTATTAAAGCCCAATATCCAGTGTCCCATCAGTCTCTATAGCTGTCATGCCCTGATCTGCTTCACCTGTCCTTGTGCTTGTCTCCACCCCCCTCCAAGTGTCGCCCATTATCCCCTGTGTTTTTATACCTGTGTTCTCTGTTTGTCTGTTGCCAGTTCGCTTTGTTTTCGTCTTGCCTATGAGCGTTTTTCCTTCTGCTCCTGTCTCTCGATTGTTTCTGTTTCCTAGTTTCCCCGGTGTTGACCAATCTGCCTGCCCTGACCCTGAGCATGCCTGCCGTCCTGTACCTTTGCCCCCCCCTATCTGGATTACTGACCAGTGCCTGACCTTGACCCGTGTTTTGCCTGCCCCTGTTTGATGAATAAACTGTTGTTACTTCGATGTAGTGAACATCTGGGTCTTACCTGAAACGTGATAGTACGAACTGGCCATGACTGATACAGCAGACTCGGACCAGATCCGCAACGCCCTCGCCTCCCAAGAAACCATAATTGGAAGGCACGAGGAGTTGCTTTGTCGTCTGATGGAAGGGTTCCAGGCCATGGCAGAATGTCACGACCAAGCATGGAACACATTGCAGGAGCAAATCCGTGGATTGTCTACTAGGAAGCCTACCACGACGTTAGCCTTCCAGCCCCTCAGTAACCCGGCTGGAAGGAGCGCCGTCACCCCGGTTTCCCCGGAACCCCTCTTACCCCCCACTGGAGTGCTTCGATGGAGAGTCGAGCACCTGTCGGACGTTTCTCACTCAGTGTTCCCTCGTCATGGAGCTGCAGCCTTCCTCCTTCCCCTCGAACCACTCTAAGATAGCGTACCTCATCACGCTGATGTCCGGGAGAGCTCTCGCCTGGGCTACGCCTGTTTGGGAACAACAGTCGGCCGTATGCTTCAGTCTGGAGGGATTCGTGGCGGAGGTGAAAAAGGTTTTCTAGGCTCTGTTGTCTGGGAGAGAGGCTGGATGGAAGTTACTCCAGCTTCGGCAGGACTCCCTCAGTGTGGCAGACTCTGCGGGTGGATTTCCACACACTAGCAGCGGAGGGTGCCTGGAACCCGGAAGCACTGTTCGACACGTTCTTGCACGGATTATAGGAAGAAGTAAAGGACGAGCTTGCTGCCCGTGAACTACCAACGGATCTCAACTCACTCATCGCTTTAACCATCCAGATCGATGGTCATCTATGGGAACGTAGGAGGGAGAAGAGGTCTGATTGCGGTCCCAATCGGTCACTAAAGGATCCGAGCTTACCCGAGTTCCTCCAAGAGCCTCCGAAGACTGCAGATTCACCCCTTCCCAAGTGGATGCAGCTGGGCAGGGCTAGGCTGTCCCCAGCCGAACACGTACATAGACTTGACACCCAGAGTTGTCTGTATTGCGGTACTGCTGGTCATTATGTGTCTACCTGTCCCTTCAAGAGACTTAGTTAATTTGTTGGGCTGAGTTCTCTGGTGGGTCTTAAAGATTTTCTTTTTCCCTTACTCGCCCCCCTCTCCATGCCATCCTGCTGCGGGGCAACCAGTCCAAGTCTCTCCAGGTACTCATCGACTCGGGGACCGATGTGAGTCTTATGGATGTTACCCTGGCTTCCAAGCTGGGCACCTGCGCTCAACCCCTCTCCATTCCCAAGGATGTTGGAGCTCTGGACAGGTGCTCTATAGGCCGGGTCACCCACCATACCACCCCCATCAACCTACAAGTGTTAGGGAATCAGAGTGAGACGATCCAATTCCTGCTAGTTGTCTCCGCAAGTTTATGTGGTATTGGGATTTGCTTGGCTCCAGTGACGCAATCCCTCTATTGACTGGGCTACTGGTGCCATCATGTGCTGGAACCCGTGCTGCCACACTCATTGCCGGAAGTCAGCACTGCATGCCCCGGGACGTCTTCCTGGGGCTTGGAAATTTCCCAGAACTTCCACGCCAGCCCCGCAGAGTACCAGGGCCGCCGGTATCCAAGAAGGTCAAGCCAGATACACTGGCATGCTGCTTTAGCCCCGCGGCCACAACCCCGGAAGCCGAGACCTTTCTCCCCCGCTCCAAAATTGTACCCTCCGTATACTTCCTACCCTTCCTGTGTCTATAATTAAAACCAGGTCTTACAGCCATTTGTCTCCTGTTTCCAGGCCCACCCCTCTCCCCAGTCTCATCGATGGCCAACTGGCATACATGGTGCGGCGTCTCCTTAGGGTTCGACCTCGAGGGGATTCTAGTACCTAGTTGACTGGGAGGTTTATGGCCCAGAGGAGAGGTGCTGGGTCTCTGCTAGGAACATCCTGGACCCAGGCCTCATGTCCTAGTTCCAACGCCGGCACCCAGCTCAACCAGGTATGCGCCCAAGTGTCTCTAGAGAGAGAGGGGGGGAGGTACTGTCACACCCTGATCTGTTTCACCTGTCTTTGTGCTTGTGTCACCTATCTTCCCCAGTATCCCCTGTGTATTTATACCTGTGTTCTCTGTTTCCAGTTAATTTTGTTTAGTCAAGCCTACCAGCATTTTTCCCTCTGCTCCTGTTGATTGTTCCTGTTTCCTAGTTTTATCGGTGTTGACCATTCTGCCTGTCCTGACCATGCCTGCCATCCTGTACCTTTGCCCCACCTATCTGGATTACTGACCTCTGCCTGCCCTTGACCCGTCTTTGGCCTGCCCCTGTTCGATTAATGATCTGTTGTTACTTCGCCGTTGTCTGCATCTGGGTCTTACCTGAAACGTGATAATAACATTATCTAATGTAAAACGCTGTATGTCCATGGCCAGGCATATAGCATGGCCATGCTCTGACAGTTTAATAAACTTAAAAGGTTTCTGCAGTGATCAACAGTGGCAGGTGCTTAAAATATATACTCCAGATTGCCATTCCTGGCTGTAAAGACATCTATCAGGGGTAAGAAGAAAGAGCAGGGAGACCAAGGAAAAAAACAAAGCCAGAGCCAACCCTTTTAGAGCCATGGTCCAATGTGGAGGTTGATAATATGTAGTGTTAACTATTTCAAATTCAAGCTACCCAAGTCCTAGAGAGAAGGTTGTTAACCCCAATACATTGTTTTACCTCATATCCCCCACTAAAGACCACACCGCTTGTCTCAAGCACAAATTCACTACTTGAGCGATATTTCTAAGAATACCAATCTCAATTTCTCTTATCACAACAGAAGAACAAGTACCTCTGTTACAAACCATTCCATGTAGGATTCCTTTGGAGGAGGTAGGAAAACACTAATGATATAAACTCAGCAAAAAAACAAACGTCCTCTCACCGTCAAATGCGTTTATTTTCAGCAAACTTAACATTTGTAAATATTTGAATGAACATAAAATGATTCAACAACTGAGACATAAACTGAACAAGTTCCACATACATGTGACTCACAGAAATTGAATAATGTGTCCCTGAACAAAAGGGAGGTCAAAATCAGTATCTGGTGTGGCCACCAGCTGCATTAAGTACTGCAGTGTATTCTCCTCCTCATGGACTGCACCAGATTTGCCAGGTCTTGCTGTGAGATGTTACCCCACTCTTCCACCAAGGCACCTGCAAGTTCACCTGCAAGGGCCCTAGCCCTCACCCTCCGATCCAACAGGTCCCAGACGTGCTCAATGGGATTGAGATCCGGGCTCCTCGCTGGCCATGGCAGAACACTGAACACTGGCAGAATTCCTGTCTTGCAGGAAATCATGCACAGAATGAGAAGTATGGCTGGTGGCATTGTCATGCTGGATGGTTATATCAGGATGAGCCTGCAGGAAGGGTGCCACATGAGGGAGGAGGATGTCTTCCCTGTAACGTACAGCGTTGAGATTGCCTGCATTGACAACAAGCTCAGTCCGATGATGCTGTGACACACAGCTCCAGACCATGACAGACACTCCACGTCCAAATCGATCCCGCTCCAGAGTACAGGCTTCGGTGTAACGCTCATTCCTTCAATGATAAACGTGACTCCGACCATCACCCCTTGTGAGATAAAACTGTGACTTATCAGAGAAGAGCACTTTTTGGGAGTCGTATCTGGTCCAGCGACGGTGGGTTTGTGCCAATAGGCAACATTGTTGCCAGTGATGTCTGGTGAGGACCTGCCTTACAACAGGCCTACAAGCTCTCATTCCAGACTCTCTCAGCCTATTGCAAACAGTCTGAGCACTGATGGAAGGTTTGTGCGTTCCTGGTGTACCTCGGGCAGTTGTTGTTGCCATCCTGTACCTGTACTGCAGGTGTGATGTTCGGATGTACTGATCCTGTGCAGGTGTTGTTACACGTGGTCTGCCACTGCGAGGATGATCAGCTGTCTGTCCTGTCTCCCTGTAGTGCTGTCTTAGGCATCTTACAGTCTGGACATTGCAATTGATTGCCCTGGCCACATCTGCTGTCCCCATTCCTCCTTTTAGCATGCCTAAGGAACATTCATGCAGATGAGCAGGGACCATGGACATTTTTAATTTTGTGTCAGTAGAAAGGCCTCATTAGTGTCCTAACTTTTCATAACTGTGACCTTAATTGCCTACCGTCTGTAAGCTGTTAGTGTCTTAACGACCGTTCCACAGGTGCATGTTCATTCATTGTTTATGGTTCATTGAACAAGCATGGGAAACCGTGTTTAAACCATTCACAATGAAGATCTGTGAAGTTATTTTGATTTTTATGAATTATCTTTGAGAGGGCCTTTTTTTTGCTGAGTTATTATATGTGGAGCAACGCCTTGAGGATTATTATGATTAAAATATGCTTATTGCCATTGATCCAATATATTAATATAGTTGATTACTCAAACTAACTGCAGAGTGTTCAGCAACTCTAAATCCATCAGCAACAACCATTCAAACCCAGAAAGTCCAAGCATATTGCATATTGGTCCATTTGAATGACCAATTTCACTGTTTAAGAGAATTCACTTACTTATTCAGAATTATTGCCGGTTGAGATTAATTTGTAATTATTCGTTGTTTATGATTTAGTTGTTTTTTTGTCCAACTGGCTCTTATTGGATGGTGACAATATGTTCTTCCTTTTGGAAGAGCAGCTTTGCAGAGGAAGAAATAGCTTCCCTCACCAAGGAGTTTGGATGGGACACGGATCAGTGAGTAGTCTCTGCCTTTAATTCCAAATCAAACTGTATTTGTCACATTCTTCGTGAACAACAGGTGTAGACTAAAAGTGAAATGTTACTTAAGGGTCATTTTCCCAAACAATATGAAAAATAAATAACGAGGGAAAATAACATGGCTATATACAGGGAGTACTAGTTTTATTTTTTTATTTTATTTATTTAACCTTTATTTAACCAGGTAGGCTAGTTGAGAACAAGTTCTCAGTTGCAACTGCGACCTGGCCAAGATAAAGCATAGCAATTCGACACATACAACAACACAGAGTTACACATGGAATAAACAAAACATAGTCAACAATACAGCAGAACAAAAGAAAACAAAAAGTCTATGTACAGTGAGTGCAAATGAGGTAAGATAAGGGAGTTAAGGCAATAAATAGGCCATGGTGGCGAAGTAATTACAATATAGCAATTTAAACACTGGAATGGTAGATGTGCAGATGATTAATGTGCAAGTAGATATACTGGGGTGCAAAGGGGCAAGATAAATAAATAAATACTGTATGGAGATGAGGTAGGTAGATAGATGGGCTGTTTACAGATGGTTTATGTACAGGTGCAGTGATCTGTGAGCTGCTCTGACAGCTGGTGCTTAAAGTTAGTGAGGGAGATATGAGTCTCCAGCTTCAGAGATTTTTGCAGTTCATTCCAGTCATTGGCAGCAGAGAACTGGAAGGAAAGACGACCAAGGAGGAATTGGCTTTGGGGGTGACCAGTCAGATATACCTGCTGGTGCGCGTGCTACAAGTGGGTGCTGCTATGCTGACCAGTGAGCTGAGATAAGGCGGGGCTTTACCTAGCAGAGACTTGTAGATAACCTGTAGCCAGTGTGTTTGGCGACGAGTATGAAGCGAGGGCCAACCAACGAGAGCGTACAGGTTGCAATGGTGGGTAGTGTATGGGGCTTTGGTGACAAAACAGATGGCACTGTGATAGACTGCATCCAGTTTGTTAAGTAGAGTGTTTGAGGCTATTTTATAGATGACATCACCAAAGTCAAGGTTCGGTAGGATGGTCAGTTTTACGAGGGTATGTTTGGCAGCATGAGTGAAGGATGCTTTGTTGCGATATAGGAAGCCAATTCTAGATTTAATTTTGGATTGGAGATGCTTAATGTGAGTCTGAAAGGAGAGTTTACAGTCTAACCAGACAACTAGGTATTTGTAGTTGTCCACGTATTCTAAGTCAGAGTCGTCCAGAGTAGTGATGCTGGACGGGTGAGCAGGTGCGGGCAGGGATCGGTTGAATAGCATGCATTTAGTTTCCCCTGCATTTAAGAGCAGTTGGAGGCCACGGAAGGAGAGTTGTATGGCATTGAAGCTCGTCTGGAGGTTAGTTAACACAGTGTCCAAAGAGGGGCCAGAAGTATACAGAATGGTGTCGTCTGCGTAGAGGTGTACCAGAGAATCACCAGCAGCAAGAGCAACATCATTGATGTATTTTGAGAAGAGAGTCGGCCCGAGGATTGAGCCCTGTGGCACCCCCATAGAGACTGCCAGAGGTCCGGAAAACAGGCCTTCTGATTTGACACACTGAACTCTATCAGAGAAGTAGTTGGTAAACCAGGCGATGCAATCATTTGAGAAACCAAGGCTGTCGAGTCTGCCAGTACCGAGTCGATGTGCTGGGATGCGAGGTAATTGAGGTAGTTATGTACATATATGTAGGGTTAAAGTAACTAGGCAACAGTATAGATAGACAGTAGCAGCAGTGTATGTGGTGAGTGTGAAAGTGTGTGTGTGTGTGTGTCAGTGGACGCTCCGCAGAGGAGGAAGGGGAGGACCATCCTAGCCAGTGAATTTCATAAAATTACAAAAAATGAAAAAGTTATAATTATTAGATAAAACTATACTAAATATATTCACATCACCAAACAACTACCGGAGGACATCCTCTAACCTATCAGAGCTCTTGCAGCATGAACTGACATGCCCACCCAATCAAAGGATCAGAGAATGAATCTAGTAGTGAAAGCATAAGCTACAGCTAGCTAGCACTGCAGTGAATAAAATGTGGAGTAGTTGACTCAAAGAGTAGTTGACTCAAAGAGAGAGAAAGATAACATTTGAACAGTTTTGAACAAATGTATTTATTAAAAAATGAAGGAGAAGCAAGAGAGAGAGAAAGAAAGAGAGAGAGATAGCTATATTTTATTGTATGTTCACTTTCACTTAGCTAGCGAATGCAGCTAGCTAGTTTAGTCTTCTCAAACAAAGAAGGATGCTATGTTAACTAGCTGGCTATGGTTATTCAACACTGGAACTCTTCCAAGTCAAGGTAAGCTTTTGGTTTTATTAATTTACGGTATAACTGCTAATCTGCTTACACCCTAGATCAGCTAGATGCAGGCAAAAGTGTGCAAGGCAGTATTGAATGTGTCACGGTCTGTCACCTTGATTACTCAGATTTTTCTCTCGACCTGTGCACCTATGTTGTAAACTTTTACTCATAGACTAGGTTGTAGCAACCTCCTGATGGGTGTAGGGAAAATGTGTGTATAATGTAGTAGGCTAAACCTATCGATGTACATTGAGTTGGTTGAATGGAATATAAACGACAGTCATCCTATATGCTGTAATAGAAATAAGGCCATGCTCATTAAAAAAATGTAGCGTCCTCCCAACTGCCACTGCACCATAGTGACCCCCCCGGTTCCATTTGTGCTTTACACACTCTTGTGGGTCTGTGGTTAGGTTTAATAGTGCTCTGTTTCAGCCTCTCCAACATAATTTGTGTAGGTGTGTGTGTGTGTGTATCGGGGGGTTGGATAATAGCAGAAGACAAATTTCCATCTCGTGTGGACTAATAAAGTATAACTTAAAATCTTATTGAATCATTTTCATGTCCAGGAAAATCCATAATGGTGTGCAACATCTACCTGTTATGGAGGTCTGGGAGAAGGACCTACAAAGTGCATGGTTTGAATGGGATAAGACCACAATATGGGGCAATATTTCTGCCTTTTCTAAGAGCCTCGCCAGTAAATTTCTTAATTTCAAATATGCTCGCGGGTTTTATTTGACCCCAGGGCAAAAGCTCAAGATGAAGCTTGTGGATAGTGGTTTATTTATTGGCTGCACCCAATCTGAGGTGGGCAATTATATGCATATGTCTGGGAGCTGTGTACTTTCTCTTTGGGTTCATGATAATATTTGAAATACTATTCTTGGCAGGAGCATACCTGTTTGTCTATCCCTCCTCCTGCTAGGTTGTAGCCCCAGCGTTTCCTTATCTTATCAAGAGAGGGTCGGATTGTAACAGCAGACAAAAAAACTATTCTGAAGAGTTGGTTTGAACCCTTTGCAGATTTTGGTTGCTTATGTACTTGGAAAGATCCACTGCCAGACTGTGTGGGGCCAAGTCTGAAACTCTGGTCAATTGGTCTCCCACTTGTAAGAGCTAATTTAACAACAGTGTTTGGTCTTGCGGATGGGAGAGAGCATTAACCTGCTCTGTCTTTTTTCTGTTTTCCTATGTGGCTCAGGATTGGTAGCCTTTGAGAATGACATTTGAATAGACCGATTTAATTTGGAAATACTGAAACATATGTTGTTAATCTGTTTAGTTTTTTCCTTTTTCATTTGTATGGTGTTCTTTTTGTTTTCACATTTTGCTTGTTTCTCCCTATTTAAACTGTATATATGTAACGGTTTTCTTGAGTCGAAGGAGAGGCGGACCAAAACGCAGCGTTGTTCTAATTCATGGTTCTTTAATAAAGAGACTACACATGACTAGACTAACAAAACAAGAAATGTGGAAAAACCAAAACAGCCCTATCTGGTGCAAACACAGAGACAGGAACAATGACCCACAAAACCCAACACCAAACAGGCTACCTAAATATGGTTCCCAATCAGAAACCATGACTAACACCTGCCTCTGATTGAGAACCATATCAGGCCAAACATAGAAATAGACAAACTAGACATGTAACATAGAATGCCCACTCAGATCACACCCTGACCAAACAAAACATTGAAACATACAAAGCAAACTATGGTCAGGGTGTGACAATGTATTATATCTTGACACTGTCTAGGATGGCTATTTCCAAACTGGGATATTCGCAATGCCGTCGGGGGTAGGCCAAATAAAAATGTGATTCACATTTTCAAACAGTCAGCTTATATTTTCCAATGGGGGCTATATATTTGGGTGATGTTTTTTTCTCGCCTGAGTAGCCTCATTTCACTGCCAAATTTTAATTAAACCATCTAGTGTTCAGCGAAATAACAACACAATGTCAAATACAGGTAGCCTCATCAAATAATAAACATCCAATCACATTAACAGTTACTCTCTAGCGGGAATTCCACTAACTATGATTAAGAAGTTGGAGCTCTTCTGTCTGCATTAACAAGGACAACATACAGGTCTTTTCATCATTGTATGATTTTTTTTGTTTGCAAATTAACTCAAGTTTACCGACAATGTCAAATGTGATATAGCAAAGCACCGGAGTGAGCTGGGTGCTCAATTACGCAGGTACGTTCCCAAAACGGATGACAGAAACAACTGGATTAGTTATCCCTTTCATGCCCTGTCTCCAGTCCACTTACCTATATCTGAACAAGAGAGCCTCATCGAAATTGCAACAAGCGGTTTTGGGAAAATTGAATTTAATCAGAAGCCAATGGCAGATTTCTGAATAGGGCTGCGCTCAGAGTATCCTGCCTTGGCAAATCGCGCTGTTAAGACACTGATACCCTTTGTAATCACGTACCTATGTGAGAGGACTTCAGGAAACAGCAGAGGGAACACCCCCCTATCCACATCGAGGGAACAGTAGTGGAGAGGGTAGTAAGTTTTAAGTTCCTCGGTGTACACATCACAGACAAACTGAATTGGTCCACCCACGCAGACAGCATCGTGAAGAAGGCGCAGCAGCGCCTCTTCAACCTCAGGAGGCTGAATAAATTTGGCTTGTCACCAAAAGCACTCACAAACTTCTACAGATGCACAATCGAGAGCATCCTGGCGGGCTGTATCACCGCCTGGTACGGCAACTGCTCCGCCCACAACCGTAAGGCTCTCCAGAGAGTAGTGAGTCTGCACAACGCATCACCGGGGGCAAACTACCTGCCCTCCAGGACACCTACACCACCCGATGTCACAGGAAGGCCATAAAGATCATCAAGGACAACAACTACCCGAGCCACTGCCTGTTCACCCCGCTATCATCCAGAAGGCGAGGTCAGTACAGGTGCATCAAAGCTGGGACCGAGAGACTGAAAAACAGCTTCTATCTCAAGGCCATCAGACTGTTAAACAGCCACCACTAACATTGAGTGGCTGCTGCAACACACTGACTCAACTCCAGCCACTTTAATAATGGGAATTGATGGGAAATGATGTAAAATATATCACTAGCCACTTTAAACAATGCTACCTAATATAATGTGTACATACCCTACATTATTAATCTCATATGTATACGTATATACTGTACTCTATATCATCTACTGCATCTTTATGTAATACATGTATCACTAGCCACTTTAACTATGCCACTTTGTTTACATACTCATCTCATATGTATATACTGTACTCGATACCATCTACTGTATCTTGCCTATGCCGCTCTGTACCATCACTCATTCATATATCTTTATGTACATATTCTTTATCCCCTTACACTTGTGTGTATAAGGTAGTAGTTTTGGAATTGTTAGTTAGATTACTTGTTGGTTATTACTGCATTGTCGGAACTAGAAGCACAAGCATTTTGCTACACTCGCATTAACATCTGCTAACCATGTGTATGTGACAAATAAAATTTGATTTGATTTGATTTGTGTGGATTCTCGGCCCTCACTAGCATGAAAACTAAATACAGGCACAGACTGTGTGTGGGAAATGATTTAAGACTGAGACTCTCTCCAATCCAACCCAACATTGCAGAATTATGTGCATCCGTTCAAGCAGACCCTTCTCATTAACCTGTTGTGAGTTATTCACAATTTTTGATAAACAAATAAGGTTTTATATGTAAGATGGCTAAGTAAAGAGAACAATTATTGATTATTATTATATTATTATTTGTGCCCTGGTCCTATAAGAGCTCTGTCACTTCCCACACGCTGGGTTGTGACAAACTCACACTCATTCTTATGCTTAAGAAATGTATTGTATAGTGTTTGCGTGGCAGGCTTACAATGATGGCAAAACACAACATTTGAGAGTGCGCTGACCCTGGTGCTAGAGGGGGTACGCAGCTGGAGGTAGAATGTTTGAAGGGGTACCGCACTATAAAAAGTTTGGGAACCACTGGTCTAGGACATGCAAGAAAAACAGTCTCAATAAACATGTGACTAGAAAAATTCATGGTTCACAGAGACAGCTGACGAATATCAAATGTTCTACCTATCAGACAGTAAGTCATAGTAGAGTAATGGGCGTAATCACAGTTTTTTACCTTGGATACAACAAGTAAGGTCATTTGGAAAAAATCTTAACTATTTCACTACTCAAATGAAAGTAAATCAATAGGTTAATAGTGCTTAACAAAAGTCATACGTTGGACAAAGTGATATTCTGTCGTAGGTCCAGACAATTTATGAAAAGCCTTGAAGAAATAAACCCAGTCTCACAGAAGTAAACATACAGCTCTAAAAACATGAAATCTGTATTTTTAGTTGAAAGAGAACTTCTGCATATTGGTTGCAGGCATTATACATTTCACATCTGTCTCACATTAGTATGACTAATTGAAAACAAATAAGCCTGATTTAATGCTAAATATTGCACAACTAGAGTATCAATATTTGTCACAGTCCCTGATTTAAATGGCCCCTGTTGTGATTCTCCATATAAAAGTCAGTGCCATCTTTAGCCCATCTGTAATCAGGGCATCTCTGGGCATCTGTCTGTTAACAATGGATTATTGGCTTAGAATGTCTGGGAGGGGATGCTGAAATGTCCTCAGGGCAACACTAGCCGAGCGGTATGGAGGATGGAGGAGAAACTCCCCATAATAACCCACTCTGTAGCATCCACTAAAGAAAGAGGAGAGAGAGGAGAGAGTGCAAATTACAACTCCCACTAAATAAATCCACCCATCACTGCCACAGAGAGAAGCAAAATACCACTAAAAACAGTGTCCTGAGACTGTTAAAGAAAGAGAGGGAAGGAAAAGAGAGAGAGAAGGAGGGAGAGAAGGGAGGGAGCGGGAGAGACTGGGAGAGGGATAGGAAAGGTATTCACAAAAGATACACTCCAACTTCATGGGAAAAATGATTTGGTGTCTAAAACAAATAGTATGTTGCAATTGCACAATCACCGTTCTCTCATCTCCTTCCATCCAGAACATTCCACCAGGCAACCAGTGAAAAGGAAGGGAGCAGCAAACCACTTATTACACCATGTCTCTCAAATTACTGTAAGTCCATTGATGCCAAGGTCATTCATTTCAAGAAGCAGTGCAGCTTGTCTGGGTTTTGTTTCGGAGGACGCATGGCTCTCGACCTTCGCCTCTCCCGGGTCCGTACGGGAGTTGCAGCAATGAGACAAGACTGTAACTACCAATTGGATACCACAAAATTGGGGAGAAAAAGAAGTAAAACATTTGACCCCTTAAGATCCTAAGGTACCAGACTGCATTAAGCACAAACATGGTGAAATAATCACGTCAGGCAGAGATCCACAACGGAATGCAATGACTGTATCAAGACACTAGTCAAATGAATACTGGGCGATTAAAGTCGAATTGTTAAAAGACATTCTGAAACTGACATACTGAGGATTGTCTGACATTAATGATGAAATACTGTATCATCTCATTTGTTTACCATTTCTGTTTATATGTCCCTCACTTGATAATATTATTATATATTTTATAGCTACTCTTTTTGAAAAACAAGGTTGGAAGGTGAGAGGTTTTGGGGAGTATAGTGATACCTTTGATAGCCACTGTGGAAGAGGCATGCATGGTGTCTGTGTGATTGTATTCCTTCCAGTACCAGCCAGCCAGCCAACCAACCAGAGCCCTGCACGCACACGCACATGCACACACAGACTCTAATGCCACAGATGAGGCTTATGAACTGTGGTTCTAGCTGTGACTTCACTTTGAGTGCCCTCTGGAGTGCAGTAAGCATGGCGACAGCCTCAATAACGACTTCCACATGAACAGAATAACACCTGTCACCTCAGATAAACCGCTGCCATAAAGAGTGGGAAGTGCTGATTAAAATTCTCCAGCTATTGTTGGTGTTGATAGCTACTGCTCTGATCTGTCTGGTCCCTGTGACTGGACACTGTAGTCGTCTGTCCCTGGCAGCCACAGCTCTGATTAGATGTGTCTTTCCTCTAGTTAACAGTTTGCCCCCATATGAACCTGTTTAATGCAACCCTGTTACTGTGATTTACTGCAAAGTCAATTCACAGTTAAATCCAATGCAGTGGAAGTCAATATAACGGAATACCAAGGCCAAACGCCTCTTGAACCAAAATTGATGTGGCAAAATGGTAAATACTGCGAGTAATTTTGAAACGTCTTGATATGTAATTGTGGTGAACAAAAGGGAAAAGTGGGCAGAAGCCTGTTCTGCTGTGATTTATGAGTGATGGGTTTCTATTTATCTGTTGATAAACTTGTCTCAGGTTATAATGCATTGCTGTTGGAAATATTAAACAGATGGTTAGGAAACACACACTGTTTCAAGCCCACCTTGAACATCAACTGTAGTTTACAATGATAGCAATTGTAATGATGTACGCTGAGAGTCAAGAAGCAAGTTCAGGGAGTGAATACATTTAATACATAAATGAACAAAACAAGACACACAAACAGCGCACCGACATGAAACAGCAACAGTGATGACTGGAGAAGAAACAAAAGCGAGTGACATATAAAGGGCAGGTAATCAAGGAGGTGATTGGAGTCCAGGTGAGTGTCATTCTGTGCGTAACGCTGGTGACAGATATGCGTCCTAACAAGCAGTCTGGTGACCTAGAGGCCATTTTTACTGATTACGTAGCAAAAGAAAAGGTTAGTACATCGGCCACTGAGCATGCTGGACACTAAAAATATCTAAGATCAGGGCCTCTGGGGAGCAGAGAGGTCTTGTTCAAGTCTCTGAAAGATCTGATAAGGCGGTGCAGCTTGACCAGGTCAAAACGTTATCAATAAGGTGATGGACCTTGAGATCGATTCAGAGTGCAACAGGAAGCCGAAGCAGCAAATGTGAGATGAGGTGGAGTATTAAACTCCTTTAATGGTAATGATAACTCCGTGCAAGCCCACATTTTAAGAAGCATCACAAAACTGTTGGAGGATCACATCATATAGGCTGTTGACAAAAGCGTGAGGTGTTTAAGAGTTATTAAGTTGAATCTTCATTTGATATCTGTGTGCTTATCTAAGACATTTGCATAAATCAATACCAATGGAGGATTAGCAAGAAACTACTGTATGAGTTGAGTGTAGATGTCAAGTCAGGACTCAAAACATCATCATAGGACCCAAGAACAAACTAGAACTTGATGGCTAGAGGGTTGCAATGGGGCTAGGTAAAGGACAGGTAAAGCATTGTCATTGTTGAAATGTGAAATATAGGCCAGTCTGTCTGTGGATGGACTGCTCAACTGCCATTTTCGTCAGCATTCTAGGCTAACTAATGCTATTCATGGTTTGCACATTTCATCAAAATATTATTTTGAAAGTTCGCTCTGGACTGATGCATTGTCATTGAGCACTGATAAAGACGTAAAATAAAAAGTGCAATTATAGTGGCTTGGCAATACAATGACATTTCAAAAGGAGGCAAATAATTAGTAAGAGAACCTTTTGTCATCACTATGATGTTGCCAGATTGACTAGATGCAGTATAACGTTAGCTAGCTAGCTAGCTAGCTAAGATTGAGAGATCACCAGATTTTAGCCAGCTCGTTATCGTTGCCAGCTACTTTTGATGAACTTTGCTAGCTAATGACAACATTGCCATTTGTCTAAAGAAGGAATTTGATGACATGATAATGATGGCAAAGTTGTTTCCTACTACATATTTGCCTACTTTAGCAATATCATCGTATTTCCAGGACACTATAGTATAATTTAGACTAAACACTCGTTAGACTCCGTCTAGAATGACTGGACTTATCATGACTTTTAGGCACCACTATAGCGCCGCTGGCAGAGGGCAGCCTGAGCCTTTTCATAACAGTGGCATGACGCGACCGATCATTTTGAATAATGGGATAATTAGGAGTACAGCGCCCTCTCCTATCGCTGGATTGAGGTACTTTTTCTGAGCCATATCTTGCACTGGCTCTGTGGTGTCCTGATCACGGCAGTCTGTCATTCAGACCTTACAGGGAAGTGGCAATTACAGCGACCGTAAGGTCTGAATCTTTAGGCTAGCCAAGGACTGAATCCTGGAGGAGAGAGATTTCTCCTCTGGCTGGATACAATAAAAGTGAGTTTGAAGTGTCACAAAGTAAAGGGACAAGTGAGATGCCTCACTTACATCACAGGTCTATTTCAGATATGCCTCCAAAATATCACAATGTGAGTAAACTGCAAAGGATTCTGGGAAGTTTCACTGACAACAAATCAATCCCAATTTGGTGGTAGGTAGTAGTCAGGTTGTTGTAGGTCTGTGGTGGTTAAGTGGACTATGCTGTTATGGGAAAATGTTGTAAATGTTACTGAGTAAATGTCAACATAATGAACATCTTGTACATATTGCTCATATTTAAAAATAAACAAAGAGTCACAATGGAGATCATTTTCTAAGGTGGACAATCATGTTAGGGTGAGGAGTACTACAGTTGTAAGGACTATATAACAATAGCTTCACTGTAATGACATTGTACATGCCTATAAAGTAACAATGGAAATACATGGTGTACACTTCACTTAATATGATGTGGGACTGCAAAATTACATGACCAACATCTTTTCTATTCTGGAGAGTAAAACAGAATGCCAGTGGTTATACACTGTTTAAAAGGATGCCCACATGCACATGTTCCAAAAAACATTTATTTCACTGAGTAAAATAGGCATTAACAATGTCTCTCTCTTCTCTGTATACATATCTGTAGGCAGTAGTTTCGGTCCTTAATTGACGAGAACATTCCCAATGTCCTGAATCAGCATAACTAAGTGTAATTAACACAAAAGTGAATGCTTTGTGTAAAAAGTAAAGGCTATATAATTTCTTATTATCAGGTGATTTAATGTTAATTTCCTCCATTATAAACAGTCATCTGGCTCCATCTGCTCCACTCCAGTGTTTATCAGTGGTGGAGATGTGGAACAGTATAATGGATCAGACAGGCGTGGGTACATTACTACACCCAAGGTACGAAGTTACTGCCAACATATCTGCCTAGCTACACAGCTATGTATGTCGAGGTAAACATCCCACGAAAACATCCATCTAGACACAAACATACACCAACAGAAAATACAAAACAAGTCATTCAATTACACAGAGCATGTTTCAGGAGATCTTGATATTTCCTATGAATCCCTGAGATCTTGGTATAATCTTGTACAGTTAGACTGCACACCAGGAAGGTTATATTGATATCCCATACATGTCTTAAAATTAACACTAAAACAGAATTCTTCATGACCGTAATCATGCTGAACTCAATAGAATTACCATGTATTGAATAATCAACAAAAAAAAACACAAGAATACACACATCATTTAAATTACCTATTTTCGAAATACCTTTTTGACCAACACGTTAGTATTAGTTTCTTTGAATTCTAAACAGGGCTGTTAGAAGAATGTCAAAACACTTCAAAGTTGTGTTTCAATGTAAGCTTTCTGAGAGATTGCTTCACAGGGGTGAGCTTGCAGACTTTCTTAACAGTAGTTTTCTCCTGCAAACTGCAAGGAAAGATCAGCTTTGCTGCTTTGATGTCTGGAGCTAATCTCATTTTAGCTGTCATGGCCAAACACATTCAGTACTCAGCTTAGGAGGGTCAATTTTAGTCATACTCTGGACACCCTGTGCATGCACACTGGCTCTACTAAAGGATTAGAACTGAGTGCAGTGTAAATTACAAACAGGGTAACCAGTAGCCAGTACTCTGATTCATTCGTCCATTAACTTGAATACTTTAAATGCCAGTGCAGTGAACATTCTTTGTACAACAGCTGATGAAACTAACAGTGTAAAAGTGTGAAAAAATATGATCAGTGTATTTTCCTGACAGTTGCTGGTTGAAAATACAATCTACATAGGATCTTCTATTTAGCAGGCTTTGCATGGGTTTAGTTTCGGCTTGCCTCGTGACACCACAAGGCGGTATTTAAGCAATAATGCCAGAGAGGGTGTGGTATGTGGCCAATATACCACAGCTAAGGGCTGTTCTTAAGTACGACGCAACGCGGAGTGCCTGAATACAGCCCTTAGCCATATAACAGTATATTGGCCATATACCACAAACCCCCAAGTTGCCTCATTGCTATTATAAACTGGTCAGCAAGGTAATTAGAGCAGCAAAAATAAATGTTTTGTCATTCCCATGGTATACGGTATTTTATAAAATGGCTTTCAGCCAATCAGCATTCAGGACTCGAATCACCCAGTTTTAAAACGTTAGTATACTGTTGACCAATAACAAAGAGTTCCAAACCCAATTGCGAATAAAAGCTAGTTTTCAGGTTATATATCCCTCCCACTAGGCTCCTCCGCTCTGGTCCCTTCCCACGCCACTCAGACCGCTCCCAGACAGCACTAGCAAAATGCTTGCTTGAAAATGTGTTTATTTCTAAAAAGCTTATTATTTATATATTTTTTGACCATTTTAATGGAAACCTATTTTTTTTTTTTTATTCTTAAGGGGTGGATCAGCTTAGCAGGAAAGATTGTTGCTTCCACCAAAGTAATTGTGTGCATAATTTCCAATCCCCATATATTTTTTTTGGGGGGGATAAATACAGTATATAGATCCATATACATACCAATATAGACATACATACTTTTTTTAATATACCTTAATTATTCTCCACAAACCCTTCCACCTTTCCCCAATTGGAGTAAACTAATAACCAATAACACTTAGGATTCTACCTTCAGTTTACACATTTTACAGACACAAACTATTTTACAAAGTTATATTTTGTTTGTTTTTAGTCCTTCCTCTATTTCTGATGTCCATCCAGTTTGATTTCTATTTGTAACTGTGTTATTTCACAACATTTCTGAACCTATATACATTTTAAGGATCCCGTATGTTTTACATTGGTTATCTTGTTATTAGTCCCATCTTTCAGCTCCATTCAACCTCTCCCATCTCTCAACACCATCCATTTTGGATTTCTATTTGCCATATATTTTTCAACTGTGCTGCTTGACAAAAGCACTGAACATTTCTATTCTCATAGCTTCTACAGATTGTAAATTAAAAATAAACATTTTTGCTAAAATAATTATTATATTATTGATTGATTGGCTATGGCTTTTCAAATCACCCAGTATTGTTATCTGAAGGGTTAGTTCTAGGCAAATGTTGCAACTCATCAGCCATTCCTGGACCTGTGACCAAAAATGAGCTACATATGGACAATACCAAAATAAATTATCTAATGACTCTGCCTCCTCACAGCAAAATCTGCAGTCTGGGAAGATTGTATCCCCCATAAAAATAGTATTCTATTGGTTGAAAGAATTTTGTATAGTAATTTAAATTGAAAAATGTGAAGTTTTGAATCTGGCTTTGTTTTGCGTATCAATTAATAAACCATGTGCCATGGAATGGGCACATCGAATCTCTTTCCAACTATTTTGCAATTTATATGGCACAGCTGTCAGTTTTTTGGTCCTTAAATTAAATTGGTATATGTTCACACTTTTCTTTAACCATTTATGTTCTTTAATACAGGGCCGACATACAAGTTCCTTACTTTTTCCCCCTTCTACCTGCCTCTTCCATTTTTGTGGTAATGCTGCAATTAGTTAGATGTAATTTTGGGTAGAGCAGACATTTCCATATGTCTGTGTTAGCTGCATATGTGGTATAACTCAACCAGTCCTATTTATGATATCATTCACAAAGATTATACTTTTTTTTTTTTTAATTTAAAAAAATACGTTTTTTTAATCAATTAGTATATGAGTTTAACCACAATAATTGTTGTATTATTTGATCTGTCTTTTCAGGTGGATTTAACTGAAATTGCAACTAACTTTCTAAGGCTTGTTTAAAAAATAACAATATTTTGGAGATTATTTCCTTTTCAAACAGCCGAAAGTAAGCAGGTGTAATCTGAATAAAGGGGTAAAGGCCATTCTTGAACATAGGATGAGACATTCCTACCAATTTCCAAATTAAACCGTTTGGATTTAAGTATAACTTTTGTATGACTGATGCCTTTAGTGATAGGTCTAATGCTTTAATATTTAATTATCTCTGCCCTCTGAATGTATATTTGTTATATAAATAGGCCCTATTAATTTTGTCTGGCTTCCCATTCCAAATAAAATTGAATATTTTTTGTTCATATAATTTAAAAAGCAGGTCACTAGGTGTAGGCAAAACTATAACCAAATAGGTAAACTGTGATATGACTAAAGAGTTAATCAGGGTGATTTTTCCACAAATAGACAGGTATTTTCCTTTCCATGGTAGCAAGATCTTATATATTTTGCTAACTTTCTATAAAAAATGTATTGGAGTGAGATCATTTCTTTCTTTTGGGATTTGTATACTGAGTATGTCAACATTTCCGTCAGACAATTTAATTGGTAAACTACACAGTAATGTAAAATGTACATTTTTTTAGTGATCCAATACATAATATAGTACACTTATCATAATTTGGTTTTAATCCAGAGAGGATAGCAAAAGTCCTCTATGAAGCTGTGGAGAGATTCTAATTGTGGTTTTAAAATAAAACATGAATCATCAGCATACAATGATATCTGTGGCTTAAAAACTAAGATTTCTAATCCCTTAATATTATTGTATGATCTAATTTTAACAGCTAACATTTGTCAATGGCAATAATAAATAGATATGCCGATGGTGGACAACCTTGTTTTACTCCTCTAGATAGTTTAAAACTTTCTGAGATGTAGCCATTATTTACTATTTTACACCTAGGGTTACTACACATAACTTTAACCCATTTTATAAGAGATTCCCCAAAATGTAAATATTCTAGGCATTTATATATAAACCAGTCATACTTTATCAAAAGCCTTTTCAAAATCAGCTTTGAAAACCAGGCCTGGTGTCCCCGATATTTCATAGTATTCCATTGTTTCCAATACTTGTCTTATATTATCTCCAATGTATCCGCCATGTAAAAAACCTGTCTGATTAGAATGAATAATATCTGACAATACTTTTTTAATTCTATGCGCCAAGCATTTTGCTAGGATTTTTGCATCACATCACTGAAGTGTAAGGTCTCCAATTTATTAAATGGACTGGATCTTTACGTATACCACTTGGGTCCTGTTTCAATAATAATGATATCAGACCTTCTTGTTTGCATGTCTGATAATCTACCATTTATATAGGAGTGGTTAAAGCATGCTAATAATGGTACTCTGAGTATATCAACAAAAGTTTTGTATACTTCCACTGGTATGCCATCCAGCCCTGGAGTTTTCCCAGCCTTAAAGGCTTTAATTGCATCAAATCAGTTTATTTGTCACGTGTGCTGAATACAACAGGTGTAGATCTTACAGTGAAATGCTTACTTACAGGCTCTGACCAATAGTGCAAAAAAGGTATTATGTGAACAATAGGTAGGTAAAGAAATAAAACAACAGCCTGGTTCCTCTCTAGGTTTCTTCCTAGGTTTTGGCCTTTCTAGGGAGTTTTTCCCAGCCACCGTGCTTCTACACCTGCATTGCTTGCTGTTTGGGGTTTTAGGCTGGATTTCTGTACAGCACTTTGAGATATCAGCTGATGTACGAAGGGCTATATAAATACATTTGATTTGATTTGACTAGCTTGATTAAGCCTCCGCCATGTATATCTCACTAGGTCAGGGTATTTAAGTCTCCATATATCCACTAATTCCAATATATCCATGACATTCATGATTTTCTTTAAGTGCCTGAGGGTGATAGATTGTAGTGTGATTTTATTTCCGGTCCATAGAGGTATTTAAGACCGTATTAAAATCTCCCACCATAATAAGAGTCTAGTGTTGCTTGTAGAGTTGATAAATTCGTATATACAGTGCCTTGCGAAAGTATTCGGCCCCCTTGAACTTTGCGACCGTTTGCCACATTTCAGGCTTCAAACATAAAGATATAAAACTGTATTTTTTGTGAAGAATCAACAACAAGTGGGACACAATCATGAAGTGGAACTACATTTATTGGATATTTCAAACTTTTTTAACAAAACAAAAACTGAAAAATTGGGCGTGCAAAATTATTCAGCCCCCTTAAGTTAATACTTTGTAGCGCCACCTTTTGCTGCGATTACAGCTGTAAGTCGCTTGGGGTACGTCTCTATCAGTTTTGCACATCGAGAGACTGAAATTTTTTCCCATTCCTCCTTGCAAAACAGCTCGAGCTCAGTGAGGTTGGATGGAGAGCATTTGTGAACAGCAGTTTTCAGTTCTTTCCACAGATTCTCGATTGGATTCAGGTCTGGACTTTGACTTGGCCATTCTAACACCTGGATATGTTTATTTTTGAACCATTCCATTGTAGATTTTGCTTTATGTTTTGGATCATTGTCTTGTTGGAAGACAAATCTCCGTCCCAGTCTCAGGTCTTTTGCTGACTCCATCAGGTTTTCTTCCAGAATGGTCCTGTATTTGGCTCCATCCATCTTCCCATCAATTTGAACCATCTTCCCTGTCCCTGCTGAAGAAAAGCAGGCCCAAACCATGATGCTGCCACCACCATGTTTGACAGTGGGGATGGTGTGTTCAGGGTGATGAGCTGTGTGGCTTTTACACCAAACATAACATTTTGCATTGTTGCCAAAAAGTTCAACTTTGGTTTCATCTGACCAGAGCACCTTCTTCCACATGTTTGGTGTGTCTCCCAGGTGGCTTGTGGCAAACTTTAAACGACACTTTTTATGGATATCTTTAAGAAATGGCTTTCTTCTTGCCACTCTTCCATAAAGGCCAGATTTGTGCAATATACGACTGATTGTTGTCCTATGGACAGAGTCTCCCACCTCAGCTGTAGATCTCTGCAGTTCATCCAGAGTGATCATGGGCCTCTTGGCTGCATCTCTGATCAGTCTTCTCCTTGTATGAGCTGAAAGTTTAGAGGGATGGCCAGGTCTTGGTAGATTTGTAGTGGTCTGATACACCTTCCATTTCAATATTATCGCTTGCACAGTGCTCCTTGGGATGTTTAAAGCTTGGAAAATCTTTTTGTATCCAAATCCGGCTTTAAACTTCTTCACAACAGTATCTCGGACCTGCCTGGTGTGTTCCTTGTTCTTCATGATGCTCTCTGCGCTTTTAACGGACCTCTGAGACTATCACAGTGCAGGTGCATTTATACGGAGACTTGATTACAAACAGGTGGATTGTATTTATCATCATTAGTCATTTAGGTCAACATTGGATCATTCAGAGATCCTCACTGAACTTCTGGAGAGAGTTTGCTGCACTGAAAGTAAAGGGGCTGAATAATTTTGCACGCCCAATTTTTCAGTTTTTGATTTGTTAACAAAGTTTGAAATATCCAATAAATGTCGTTCCACTTCATGATTGTGTCCCACTTGTTGTTGATTCTTCACAAAAAAATACAGTTTTCTATCTTTATGTTTGAAGCCTGAAATGTGGCAAAAGGTCGCAAAGTTCAAGGGGGCCGAATACTTTCGCAAGGCACTGTATATTTTCAAAGAAGCTTGCATCATCATTATTTGGACCTTATAGGTTAATAAGCCATATCTGTTCATTGTCCAATGATGTATTTAAAATAATCCATCTACCTTGATGGTCTGTTTGGGCAATTTATACATTTGGATCAAAATTACTGTTAATGTTTCTGTTCTTTTCCCGCAAAACTTCATCTAAAATTGTTGAATGAGTTTCCTGTAAACAATAGATATTATATTCCTTTTCTATTAGCCAGGTAAATACTGATCGTCTTTTCTTATTATCTGCTAAACTATTATAGTTTTAACTGGCTATACTTATTTCACCACTTACCATAATCAGACACAACTTTCAATTCTATTTATCAAAATATATGTTTGTAAACATACCATTAAAAAGTAACATGATATTTGAGTGTCTATATAGCTGTACCATGATATTTGCATTTCTACTAAGTAAACCTCCAATTGGTCCCCACTATTCCACCCGCTAAAAGCACTTCTCATCCAGAGTTGGGTTGTCATCCCAATGCCCGGCAGACCACCCCCGACCCCCGTATCCCATAGCCCTGAAAAGACTGGGATCCATCCTTTGAAAATAGCACACAGTGCCATTTACAGAACAGAAGTAGATCAACCGCCAAATGCATTTCTATTGCCCTCACCTCAATTTGTATTATTAAAAAAATATGTATATATATATATTTTTTAAATAATACAAATCGAGGTGAGGGCCTGTTTCCTAATTTCCATAATCAGCTATTAATATTTGTAGTAATATAGGCAATTTATGCAAAGGATATTACCTCTCACCAGTCTCGCCATTACCAAAATTACATAATTGCAAGCAATTATTATATATCATCCTATATTGTCCCTAACATCTTTTACTCCTTCGCAACAGTTGTGGAATACGCACACTCAACCCTTTCCCCCCACACAACCATAGGCTCACATTCTCAACAGTTGCTCAACAGTCCCAGAGCCCATCTCAAGAAAGGTCTTGATTTACGAATGCATATACAGTTGCAGCTGTATGAGAAGGCCTGCAAGACTGTGCAAATGTCTTTTTTAAATGGGCAGAAATTGAAAGATTTTGTTAACCATTGTTACTTCCTAGATGATGGAGGTCAAATGTACACCTTTTTTCCTGAAACACCCACAACACAGCCCCCCATATTTACCATACTTCCAAGCATCTCCATGCAGTCAGACTTTTGATTTTGTGCCACCAGGGCCACAATAATATAATAATATAATATAATATACCTCTCTGAACGTCCGAGTGTGACCTCCTCCCCATGGGTTACTGCAGCTAGTGTTGCCAGCACTGCCACTGCCTGGGTGGGGGCACCCCACCGGAATCCCCACCGGCTAGGTACAAGGTCGTCAAGGTTCTCATTAGCAGCTTTGAGAATCTCCTTGTATAGTATGCTCTCCCTTTAGGGGGCGTTGGTTTTGCAGGACCAATCCTGCCAAGCAGGCTCAGAATCTTGAGGGGGCAGTGCTGCTCTTAGTCTCTGACCGCATTTTGGCTGCATACAGACTGCTTACATCAGTCCCATAAAAGAGTTAGGGATTTCCCCTTAGTATCTGGGTCATTCAGGTGAGTGTCTAAGGTATAGGGTTGTGGACCGTTCCATCAATATAGGGTCATAAATTTTAAAATATGATATATAATTTATTTAAAAAATGTAGTTCCCCATGATAGGACAGTAAATAAATAAATAAGACATAGAATTCATTATAAAAAGTATATCCATCATCTGAGCAACATTGAAAGCTCTCTCACACTCCTGCTCACAGCAATACATTGGTTCTGGGATATGCAAACATTTCCTTTCTCACTCAACGCCACACTTTCCCAAACATAAAAAAAACACACATCACACCATCCACATATACTGTGCCTTCTGTTTACTGAGTTTTTATCTTCACCATGTTGAATTAGTGCTTTTGTGTTCCAATTAGTTATATTTGAATATATATAGAAAAGCTCTATTTTTTATTGTATTATTACAATCAGTAACCGGGCTAGAATTGTGTTTCATTATTTTCCTCGTCAGTAAGAACTTTGTAATTTTTGGAGTAGCCTTTGTGTCTCTGAACAACTGGTTATCAATATATAGTTTATCGACAACGAGAGCTACTCGTTTCCCTTTTAATCTATTTTCCTTGAAAATTGGATACAGAACTTTACACCGTTCTGCAATTTCCTTCGGGAACTGGTCATTCATGATAATTTTAGTCCCAGCAAGTTTTTTACCTAGGCTTTTAACCATTATTTTATCTTTAAATGAAGGAAATTTGGCAACGATTGGGCGTTCATACCTCTCTGTCTGAAGCGGTGTACACGTCCGAGTTGGATTTTGTCGATAGCTTCCCGTGGGATCTGAAGCGCTGTAAGGAGGAACTCTTGAACTACAGATTCAGGAACTTCGCCTTCTTTCTCTTGGATACCTGTAAGTACCAGAAACTCTCATGGACCTAGTCTCTATGTCAAGTAAGGCTTCTCTCAGAACGGTGTTCTCCTTTTTAAGTTCATTCACTTCGGTTTCAATCTTATTGACTCTCACTTTTAGCTTGTTTGTTTCCTTCTCCAGTGTCGCAGCTTTTTCATCACTCATCTCGAGGCTTGCCTTCAATTCTTTTATATCCTTACTGACTAATTCAAGTATACCCAGTTTGTCATTTATTGATTTTAACAGGTCGGTTTCAACCTTTACCATTCCGGGTGGTGAAAATATTAAATCGTCTGTGTCTGTAGAAGAGTCACGTTTTTGTTTTGAAATCGGTTCCCGTCTTACTTTCCGTCAGGTTTGGGTGTTGCTTGTTTTCATAATATTTGTCGATACATTTCTGTAGCCTTAAGATTTGTTTTGTGTTGTTATCCAGATTGAAGGTTATCACCCACCAGATTCTGTAGTGCTTTTAGTCTAATTTGCCGATATTGAATATTACGTAATCTCGAGGTGCTCTACATAACTATGTTCAGTCCGCCATTACCTGTCTCAGTCCCGCACCTTCTCAGTCCTGAAAACAGAAAACTATTACAGTAGGTAACTTAGTTGTTACCCAGAAATGATTTGATACTGATGTAAAACAAAAGGTCTGCATTGGCTTTTAAGCCTTACCAATTATGCGTAATACAAAGCCAGATGTATGAATAGCTAACAAAATGGCTACACAGACTATCTGCATTGACCATTTATATTTTATTTTTGCACTGACACTATGCACAATCACAGGACTCTACACAATCACTCACACACACTCACACTGACACTCCAGCACACACACAAACCTAATTTGCTCACACACACACACATTCATACTGACTCTACACACACACATACACACTCAGATAAAATCCTCATATACGCTGCCGCTACTCTGTTGATCATATATCCTGAGACCTAGTCACTTTTCCATTATACATATCTACCCCTAGCACTCCATTATCCCTGCACATTGTAAATATGGTATTGGCACTGAATCTGGAACTGACCCTGTACTGTGTTTAGCTTACTTCCTTTCCTGTGTTCTTCTTATTTCTATGTCTCATGTGTTTTTTCTACTTTACTATACAGTATAATATTTGTACTACTCATATTGATGACTATATTGTTGGGAAACTTGTGCATATGACAAAATGTGAAACTTGAGATGCACTCTGTAACCAAGTTTTAATCCAGCTGTTTCCATGTGAACACAATCCTATTGTAGAAAAAGTTCACAACAGAAACATTGGATACAACAAAGGTTTTGCATTACATTTTGCCTGGAGTAGTAGTGGAAAAAGTTGTCATACTTGAGTAAAAGTAAAGACACCTTAATAGAAAATGACTCAAGTAAAAGTGAGTCACCCAGTAAAATACTACTTGATTAAAAGTCTTTGGTTCTAAATATACTCAAGTATCAAAAGTAAAAGCATAAATCATTTCAAATTCCTTATATTAAGCAAAGCAGAAGGCACCATTTTCTTGTTTTTAACATTTATGGATAGCCCGGGGGCACACTCAAACTTAATTTACAAACAATGCATTTGTGTGTTTAATGAGTCCGCCTGATCAGAGGCAGTAGGGATGACCAAGTGTTTCTTGATAAGTGATTGAATTGGACCATTTTCCTGTCCTGCTAAACATTCAAAATGTAATAAGTACTTTTGGTTTTCTGGAAAAATGTATGGAGTAAAAAGTACATTATTTTCTTTAGGAATGTAATGAAATAAAAGTAAAAGTTGTGAAAAATATAAATGGTAATGTAAAGTACAGATACCCCCAAAAAACTACTTAAGTAGTTCTTTAAAGTATTTTTTACTTATTTACACCACTGGCTGAGCGTGTATCCTTGAAAGAATAGCACAAAGATTGTCATAGATGAGAATTCATATTATTCCCTCTTTTTATTGAAGATCCCTCCTGACGAAAAAGGTTGATAGGGTTTTCAAGTATACTCTTCCTTATGGAGTGCTACTATCAGTGTGTACCTGTTGCACTGGATAGGGGACTGACCTGTGGAGACTTGACACCTGTTCAGTGACTCACAGCAGAATAACATTGAACGGGGTCAACAAGGGGTTAAAGTCCTTTTCGCAAAACACCAGATTAAATTCAATTTTCAGGGTTTGCACTTTTGCATGACAATTCTTGTAATTTTTGAGAGAAATTGAGCACGAGGAACAATTGCTATTGTACTTGGAGGATAACCACGCCTGTTTTCTCACTGTCTTTTACCAGAGTGCTGTGCTGTGCAATGTGAAATTAGAGAGCCATCTATTGTTACAGTTTCCTGAACATTATAACAAAGATTAAACATTATCAAGACAAGATTCATTGTAAATATTGTACTACAATAGGTTTCTACCATTTTTGTAATTAGTAGGCCTAAGCATTGGGTAAACATTTTTTGTAATTAGTAGGCCTAAGCATTGGGTAAACATTTTTTGTAATTAGTAGGCCTAAGCATTGGGTAAACATTTTTTGTAATTAGTAGGCCTAAGCATCGGGTAAACATTTTTTGTAATAAGTAGGCCTAAGCATCGGGTAAACATTTTTTGTAATTAGTAGGCCTAAGCATTGGGTAAACATTTTTTTACATTCTATTGTGCTCAGCTTGATACCTTTTGGAAAATGTAAGAGGACACATTATATTAACTTGCAAACACTTAGTAGTTATTACCTTGATAAATCAAAGTAGTGTTCTCCTCTGGTAGATTCAAACAAACCAACATTGTAAAAGTGAGTGGAACCGATTTTCTTTGGACACAGAGAAGCCATCCTGTTTCCCTCTACTTCATAAATGTTGTATTGGGTCTTTTCATGTACTGTTCAATATACAGTACATGTACTATATTTAAAAGTGGCTTTCCAAATGCAATATTATTGGTTCTGGTCAAATCCTTCATATTACCTGACTGTCCCCACTCCCATTGGATGGGTCAAATCAAAGATGATGATGTATCATTGTCCCCAGGGAATGTGAGGCTAGTCCCTTTACCATGACATTCTCCAGTCACACCGGAACCCTCAGAGTTGGTTTCTCGTCAAGGAGAATTACACAATCTGCAAATGCTTCAATAGGCTCTGTGTCTATGAAAAGTGGAAGTGATTACTGAAAATGATTGGCTTTTCTCCCCTCCCCGGCGACTATGGGTGCCATATGAACTCTACAGAATAATGTGTGTTAGAGGTTAGAGATCTATTTACTAAACCTTGAGGATTTTGCATATTCAGATCATGGCAAACAGTCTGGACTGTGAAATAGGAAATATTTGAGTCTAAATAAGCAGGAGTGAATACATTCTTGAAGAACTCAGTTGAATGGCTCCACTGAGTGCTGGCTTTCCACTTGAGTATGTCCATCAAATAGACTATTCCAGATTGGGTTTAGCGTGATGGAGAGTACTAATTGAGGTTTGAAGGGTATGCACAAGCACTTCAGAGCCATTTCTGCTTCAAATCAGGGGATAAACACATCAAAATCCTCTCCAACAAAACAGACATACCCAAGTCAATCAGAGAGAAAAACAAAACCGGTTCATGTTCTTCTCTTCAGACAATGGAACACACAGCCTCCAACTTCCAGTGGGTTTGGAAAACATCACATCCTAAAACCTGGGTCTCAACCAAACACTTCAAATCAACTTGCACAACTTGCACATTTTCAAATATTGAATGTGATTCAGGGCTTGTGATTTATAAATGTGATTTATAAATCATTATCATTGTAATGCTCATCACAATGTCATTTATTTTAGTATGGCAATTTCAATCCTAATAAAATACACACTCCAAAATTACATGGAATAACAGTTGACACATTCTGAACTTGACAAACGATCAATCTTTTTCAGTAAAAAAATAATTGTGGTTTTCTCATTAAAACATTTTTTTATTCATTTTATTTAACCACACGGTATCTTGAGGTGTGAGCTTTTCCCTCAAGAGAGCTGGCAAGACAACCAAGGATGCCTTACACAATGAAAATACATAAACATTGTTTTGTTAGATTTGAATCCAGCATATTTGAATCCAGCCCACTGTGCTTGATATAGTTATGCACATCTAAGTGACTGATGTAATTGTCACGAGTTGACGCTGGAGAGACACGGAACGAGACGGTGACAGCGTCAGCAAACAGATAACACAGACAAAAAACAATGAATGCAGCAGTGAGGAGCAGAGCAAGGGAACTGACAAATATAGGGGAGGAAATAAACAGATGATAAGTGAGTCCAATATCGCTGATGCGCGTGATGAGGGAAGGCAGGTGTGCGTAATAGATGATAGGAGTGAGTGATGCAGGGCAGCCTGGCGCTCTCAAGTGCCGGGTGGGGGGAGCGGGAGCAGAAGTGACAGTAATAGCAAGGTTCAAGTCACAGCACCCTGGATCAAACAGTTCTCACACGCTCTGAACGGTCAAATGTTAACCCTGTCTAGACTGTGTAGACTCTCATACATTACGTGGTCATAGTAGCAGCTCAGGTGTATGGTAACGTGTGTCATGTAACGGGTGTCATGCTGTGAGAGCAGTTGTCCAGGACACATTGTACTCATCATGGAGAAGCTCTACACTTCAGCGCCTGTAAGGGATTTTTACCCTATGTGCACACAAGAGACCACAGGAAACTTCTTTGATCAGAGGTTAGTTTGTTTAATAAGGATTGCAGCATGTATTGCAACCCGAAGTATACACTTACAGTAATTTGCAAGTAACACACTCAGTTCTCAAGATGGTGTTTTCCATTTTTATCCCCTACCATGGTTCAACCCACCCAGGGTGATGTCCCTTAACTTGATGTCATGACGTTGGCCCCTCTCCCTGCCTCCCCCTTTCCTCCTTCAACTAGGTTGCTGTGGTCAGAGAGGCGTCGTAAATTCCTGAGAATCTCCTCATGGACACACAGTATAGAGAGAGTAGATTTTCATGGAGAACAAAGGAAATCCTTCCACCTCACAGAATGTGAGGTACGAACAAATTTCATGTTCTGGAGAAAGTATAAAAGATCGGTGAAGAATCCAGCTATGAACTGGTCCGTTTGTCACAACTTGGGGAAGCTCATGGGAGACGGTGTGGCCACATTACCATAACGCTGTTTATATAATAGCCTCAGATATGAGGTTTACATCTAATTGTTGTATAAGATGAATGAGTGAGTATGATACTGTTTGTATAATTGTGTAATATGATTTTGGACTGTTGAATGAAGAAAAATATAATTTCCTTTTGATTTGAACTAAATCAGAGGACCGCCCCTGAGCCCAGTTAGGGTCAGGCCTCCTGGGGCAGCCCCTTTTCAAATAAATCCCAACTTTGAGAAATTATCAGCAGACCGAGCTTACCTCAATTACGAGACGGCTAAAGGTTGCAGATCATGTTTTTCTCCATTAGGAGGACAAAGGCTGTAGACCATTGCTGAATATTTTAACCATACCACGTGGTTAAACTCTTAGACTATCGATACCGACAGAATAAGAACAAGTCTTTGATATTAATTACTAGTCTGCAGCAAGGAATTCGGTATCATTGAACGCGAAGAATGGCAACCGCCAAAAACAACCATTCTATAACGAATGTCACTCTGAACAATCCCCTCTAACCACAACCGAGAGAGAGAAGGAGAGAGACGTTCATTCTCCATAAGAAATGAACTTTTCACCAGCGATCAAGACGACTCACTGAGCGTAAATATATATATATTGATTGCAATTGTTCCCGAATGAGTGTGCGTTCATGTGCAAAGGTTATGCATTTCAATTGTTATAATTATCACTCTGTAGTGACTTCTTAGTCGACCCACACTTCCCCTTTTGTCTAACAAACCGCCATGCCGGTTTAGCCCACTAAGGCCCATTCTCCTATCATTTCATATAACCACATTTACCTGGTTTGATTATGCATTTCTGTGAATTACTTAGTAATAAATAAATGATTTAAGACAGTTGATGTATGGATGACTCATAGTGAAGACTGGGTTCGTGCAGATAACCAACAATTTACGACGTTTGGAATGAGACTAACGTGAGGTAAAGTAAATAATTAATTAATTCGAAGACTAATTGATCAGAAAATATCTGAAAAGTTATTTTAGGAAATGATAACTTTGTAATCGGAATATTTTTCCTTGGTGCCCCGACTTCCTAGTAATTACGGTTACATGATTAATCAGTCTAATCGCGAAATAACTAATTACAGAGAATCTTTGATAAAAACTATCAGTCTTCAGTTAATGATAGTAAAGACACGACATTGAATACCATATAAGTTCATTAACCGTTGCTAATACAAAGTTGTCTCTGCTAGGTGGACAGGCATATGACTTTGTACAGTTGACCTCTTCGTGCACTTGCAAGGTGTCTACCACTGATTGTTAATCTCAAGCAAAACATCAATCATTGTACTTTTGTCATCACGGGTGTTCCTATAATGTACAGATATTATAGAATTCCTTTCATGCCTTCATAGGACACTGAACAGCGGGGAGCGAGAAGACCGCTATTGGGGGGGGGGGAGTGAGGAGACTGCTATTGTAAAGCAATGGAGAAAATCCCCCTTGAGGATTGATCTCTTTGTCCCCCAAGAACACATAGATGGAGCTACTGAACTGACTTCCACACACATAGATGGCCTCTTGATGGGCTAACCCTACACATGCTGTGTAAGGAATTACAGGACAATAATGAATCCTGTACCACATCATTCAACACGAACTCTGATGGGGATGCTAAACACATGGGTGGATTGAGGTTTGGCCAAGGCAGGATGGAGATGATTCACTTTACCACCACTGGATTTACCATAGTAATTTAAATCAGAAAACATGCAAAGATCTGACTGGAATTCAGAATGAACAGCATCCATTTTCTTTTGCCAGGTGGTCTCGTTAGCACCCTGATCATGTTGTATACGTCAAACCCAATCTATATTGTATTTCAAACCCCCTTTTTAACACAAGTGCTTACATTTCATGAATAAATATACAGGCTATCTGTACCCTGACACTGTAGACGCTTCCAGAATGCAAGAGATACAGGGGATCATCTTCGAACACAAGTTAGGTTAATAATGTCTGCCAGACAACACAAGTGGAACGAGGTGATTACTCTGACACTGGCAGGGCCCTAGATAGCATTTGTGTCTCTGTGTGGTGTTATTGAAGTCTCAAAGTCAGGTCTGCATCCTAGGCAGGCTAAATGATTCCTGTTACTATGTCTAGTAAATTTGAGGCCTATTTTTGTAAGACAGAAAATTATGATTTTATTTTATTTCTTTGACATTGCATAGTAATGGTTGCTTCATGTTACATTGCACAGTTTCATAAAACTAGGGTTCCGCATGACTTCACAAGTCATTATCTTCTAGAGTTAATGGGATTTCTGCTGGAACACAGACAGGAAGAGAGAAATTCTCATTTCGGGCAGTTTTATAAGATCCATATAGAACTTGTCCAGATTGAAAGGTAGTGCCGAGATTCTTGGTGATGTTTTGAGTTGAACCACTTTATACACACTTATTTTTATAGACCACACACTTGAAATAACAATTTAGTGATAGAACTCCTATCAAATAAGACTCAGAAGAGATTAGACAATGCTTGATATTACATGTTTTATTTTCTATCTCCCCTCCCCCCACTCTCTGACCTTTTCAGCCTACTTGAGTATTTCATATCTATTGCTTCTGATATTGTTATGTAGCCCAGACTGTTGTCTCTTTACAATTGTATTTGACATTTGAATTGTCCATTTTTAATACTCTCCTATATATTCCTTGTTAATATGCATTGACTCCCGATTCGCCAGTCTCTAATCAACCATCTGCCTGCACCTGTTGCCTGTTACTCACAGCAGGTGTGTCTTCTTAAGTACATGTCTTCTTACTTTGCTTGTACAGCACTGATGAAGGCATAAGGCCGAAACGTATGCGCCATTCCTTGTCTATTATATTTTTATATAGCACCTTGCACTTTCACTTGACGTATTCTTTCAAGCATGGATTAAATGTATTACATTATTTTTGCATCTCAGCCTCCTTGGGTTATTCCATTTCATGATTTTGAGTGTACTTTTTGAACTCTAGAGATATTTTCTCTCCCACGCACCGGCCGCCTTTCATTGTAACCTGAGCGCAAACCCTCATACTGGGTTTGTATCATACAAGTCCACATAAGCTCCTTCAAAAATCTCACAGATTGATTGGTATCTTTTAACACAACAACTCTCCACTGCATGCAAAGCACATGTTTTTACACATGACATGAGTGAGGAGGGTTTGACATGTAACGAACAGTCCAGAGTGACCATGATCCCATAATACTACACCCTCATGGTCCAATTACTGTTTGTTTCCTCAAATCAGGTTATGACTGGTATTTAAAGAGCCCTTATCAAAACGTAAAAAATCCACATACGTGTTACCTCCATAACCACCCCATTCTTAGTGAGGGTTGTAGAATGAGATTTGATGAAGAATATGCCATTAAATGTCTAAGCGAGTATTATTATTATTATTATTATTATTTATTGTGGGCGAAACCACATTACATATTTGATATGTCAGAGAAACACAGTGGTGACATAATCAGGTCTTAGTTGATATAAATAAAACAGGGGAAAAAATGGATTTGTCTCCCGGTTGTGCCTCGTTTGTCTGGAGGACACACTCAGTCTTCTCCCCCTCACTGACAGAGTGATCAAAGAGCTCACGGGGAGCAGATGCCAAACTCGGGGGAGTTGCGGCGAAGAGCTTGGTGCCCAGATTAAACAAAGCCCTCCCTTTTTTAATCGCAAGGTGAGCCCAGGCACTAATCAAAGGAAATCTTGTGAAATGTACAGTGTGTTATGCCTATTACCAGCAGAGGATAAATGCTCTCCAACCGGCAGGGCTGACGTATACAGAACACAGTCTGGTGGCGCTGACCTCATACTCTGTATGACTTACCTGGTTCAACAATCAAGCTAGTTTCTGCTATATTATACATTCAACAGTTAAAATGGCCGACTGCTATGAGGTCACTGTAGTCTACTCCCACCACCAGGACTTAAAGGACTGTGCAGGAACTTAAAGGACTTAAAGGACTGCACTCTACAGTCATTTGGTAACTTACTGTAGTCTACTCCCACCACCAGGACTTAAAAGGACTGTGCACTCTACAGTCATTTGGTAACTTACTGTAGTCTACTCCCACCACCAGGACTTAAAGGACTGTGCACTCTACAGTCATTTGGTAACATACTAAACCACCAGGACTTAAAGGACTGTGCACTCTACAGTCATTTGGTAACATACTGTAGTCTACTCCCCACCAGGACTTAAAGGACTGTGCACTCTACTGTCATTTGGTAACTTACTGTAGTCTAGGACTTATTAAAGGACTGTGCACTCTAGTCATTTGGTCACTTACTCCCACCACCAGGACTTAAAGGACTGTGCACTCTACAGTCATTTGCTTACTGTAGTCTACTCCCAAAGACTTAAAGGACTGTGCACTGTCATTTGGTAACTTAGTTTGGACTAAAGGACTGTGCACTGATTTCAAACTTACTGTAGCCCTCTAAAGATGTCTGATGCAGTTTGTATTATGAAAAGTCCCTCTATGGTTTTAATAAGGGTTTTCATTATTACAAATGAAATAAACCTTCAAGATGATTGATCTCATAGTAAAGAGAAGCTTTACATTAACAAAGGCATACTGTAACTCATGTTAATTAATTGTAGAGATTCTGAACAGCAAGTGGAACTACATCAGTGTCAAAGCCAACATGTCAACTGTTCAAAGCCTGTTCACTCTTAAGGGGGCACATTGTATTATATAGAAGAGACAGACTGACAGTCCTTTAATAAACCACCGTTTCTCTGTTCAGCTGTCAGTGAAATGGTACCTCTCTTCCGGCCATCCCACTAATCACATCCTACTGAAACAGGAAAGACACACAGGTCATCTTATGGTGAGGCAGGTCGCACACACACACACACACACACACACACACACGCACACACAAAGCATTTCATCCACACATCTCTATATTGGAGCCCCAAAATAGTCTGAGCAAAATCTTTGCACCGGTCTGATATTACTTCTTAGCATCCATTACAGGAAACAATCTATCACCTCCACTTTTTGGACTTGTCTCCATTTTGGCGAGCTGAAATATATGATTGACTGTGAGGCTGTTCTGTATTACAGGTTCAAGAGGGCATTGTAGGAGTGTACCAATCAGGTCACAAGAAGAATGTCACCTGTGCTTCAGCAGTCATTATATCACAGGCTTTTCTCTTTTGAGTACCAGCCCACTGCCATATCCATTACCAGTGACTATTATGAAGAATACAGTGGCTTTGGAATTACCATCAAACTCAAAATACCACAGAGTGTTTTCTGGATCTGCAATATTCCATGTACCCTTGAGCAAAAGACCACATTGATATCATAAACTCCATCACGTGTCTCTTTGGAGGGTTTTAATAATAATCAAGGATAAACTTCTCTATGAGATTTTATTTCTACTGCTGAGCATGAGCTGTTAATAATGAAAGGGTATTGTTTGGTGCTGTGAGGGAGGGTAACAGGTTTTCTGGCATCAGCCATATTCACAGTCGGAGAAAGGCAATCATGGTGGATTTAGGGGAGTTTTCTGTCCGAACACTAATGTTCCTATCTGGGTGGATGAGAACAGTGAAACATGACACTACATGTTGACTCTGGGAGAACAGAGAGTGTGTCTAGTGCAGGAGTCACCAACCCATCGATCGCGGTCGACAAGTCGATCTTGGAAGCATTTCAAGTCGATCGTGAGGAGTTTTCAAAATCAGAAAAAAATCATAAATGGCTAAAATTTTAATTTACTTATTACTATTTATCCATATTTAATTTCAAATGTGCCATGTGTGAGCCCTGTGTGTAGTGATGGGGGTTGAGGGGCGGGGGAAGGGTTTCTGGCCAATCAAATACAGTTTCTAGGTTTAACGTCTGACAAATTACGTGCCTGACTCCTGCCTTCACTAGCTCAGGCACTTGTTGTAACGCTCACGAGCTATCAAGCTAACGATACGCAAGCTAACGAAACGATGGCAGAGGCATAATGGGGAAAAAGTGAAAAACGTATCATTTTCATGTAGAATGGGAACACTATTTTCTGTTCACCGTAGTTAAGGACAAAAAGGATTTGCTTGATTCGTCACCAGGCTGTAGCGCTCGCAGAAAAGTAACTTGAAGCGGCACCAAAAACTCAACCCTCCCCAAGTTCAAAGAAACCGACACGCTAAAAAGCAAACTTTGTTCAAAGAGAGTTGACAAGTCTGTATTGAAAGCACAGCAGTCTCTTTTTACCAAACCGACCGCTAAAAGTAAAGTAAGGCTGGAGGCATCCTTCTGTGTCAGCCATCTCTTGGCTAAATATAAGAAACCGTTCACCGATGGAGAGCTATACAAGGAGGCATTGGACATTGCTGCCAAGAAATTATTCAAAAAATTCAAAAACAAAGAGGACATTAAAAATGCTATCGAAGTGTGCCACTTGGCCCAGCCATTGTGACAAAAAGGGTAGAGTCGTTATAGGAGGATGTGAATCAACAAGTGCTCAAGGATTTATCACTTTGGGAGTGTTTATCGCTGCAATTTGACAAATCCTAGGATATGACAGACACTGCACAGCTGATGGTGTTTGTTCACATGGCTTTTAAGGATTCAACTACTAAGGAGGCTTTTCTCAGTCTTTTACCATTAAAAGGGACGACAAGAGGTGAGGACATTTACAACGAGTTTAAACTTTACGTGCATGATAACAGCATTCGTATTCATAAGCTGGTAGCGATCACGACAGACTGGCAAATCAACAGACTGGCAATTCGTGGGGTGCATTCGGGCTTCGTTGTACAGTGCCATCGGTATCCTAATTTCCCAGAGTTTTTTAACTATCACTGTGTGATTCATCAGCAAGCACTACATAGTAAAGTAATTAACTTGTCATTATGATTGTTAATTTGATTCGCGCAAAAGGACTTCAGCACTGCTTGTTTAAATCTTTATTAGATGAGCTTGATGCCTCATACGGTGACTTGATTCTTCACGCTTGCGTAAGGTGGTTGAGTCGTGGGAAAGTGCTGCAGCGATTTGTTGACTTGCTGCCCGCGATCAAATCATTTCTGGAGTCACGAAATTAGGAACATGAGGTAACTGTCTGATGCATGGCTGCTAGATGTAGGTTTCCTCACGGACATAACAGCAAAACTGAACGAGCTCAACTATGAGCTTCAAGGAAAAGACAAAGACGTGGCGCACATGATCAGCGCTGTCAATGCCTTTAAGGCCTCTCAGCCCACACAGTTTCTCTGAAGGCTGGTGCGCTTCCCAAACACGGAGAAAATGTTGCAAAACATTACATAGGGGAGGATGTTGCATTTATCTCAAACCCTTTCCTCCCCACTGAGATTGAAGAAGTGTCCACCAGATTCCAGCAAGTATGTGCTTTACCAATCGAAGTTGACATGGAGATAATTGAATTGCAAAATGACATCGAGTTGAAAGCAAGACCAAGAGTCATTTGGGGTCTTGTAAAAACCGAAAAGTGTCCCCTCCGTTTATCCTGCGCACTTGAGGTGAAGGCCTACTTTGGATCAACATACCTCTGTGAGATGGCCTTTTCACAGATTAAAAGAATCAAGTCAAAGAACAGGCCTTTTCTAACTAATAGACATCTCACAGACAGTGACAGACTTGCTGTGTCAAACTATGAGCCAGACTACAGAGCACTTGCTGATAGTGTGCAATCACAGCCATCACATGAATGTGTGTGTGTGGGGAGGGAGTTTCATCCACAGCCATCAGAGTGAGTGAGTATTGCCAGTTTGAAATCTGTTGTAGGCTATATTTTTTACAAAGGATATGATCTGTTGTGTGTTGTTCAAAAAGGGAAAGCAATTAAATGAATACTTTGCTTGTGACTGACAGGTTAAAAAAATAATGTCAAAATGGAACTACATTGTGGCCTTGTTTTTCCGTCATTTTTTTTGCAAGTGGTAGATCTTGGTTTACATTTGGACTTGGGATGTGATCTTAGGCTTGAAAAGGTTGGTGACCACTGGTCTAGTGTAACAAGCTATATTCTGCTTCTGGTGATGTCCAGATAACAAAGCATGACAGTAACTTTTTCCTGACACACTAGACTTTTTATCTCATCAGTTTTGTTCTTTATACCTTTACCCTCTACCCTTATCTCTCTCTGTTCAACTTCAAGTGTACCTTAGATTTGGAGGTGTCACAAGGCATATCTGTTTCATGCCCCTTAGATCTCCATATATTTTTAAAAAGCTGTGAGCTTCTCTTCCTCAGAAACACTCTTGATTGACAGATTTTTGACCCACTTTTCCCATGGGAAGCTCAGCATGCAAAGGTGTATGTGGCAGACATAACAAGCAGAGCCTAATTTTAAAAACCTGCTTAACAGATCTGAGATTAAGCCTTGACTGTCTTTGGGCAAAGAGATAATGTGTACTTTCACACTTTATAACTGATGATCTGATTCAACATTGCTCTAATTTCTACCCAAACACTGCAGTTTATTTACCTTTGATAGCAGGATTAACTTCCCTACACACACACACACACACACATGTGGAGAGCAATATTGAGCAATGATAATGGATTCTTATCTCTTGCCTATATAGGGTCTTGGACATCTATTCTCATCAATGGAGAAAAAAATCATGTTTGTATCATTCCATCTCCAATGCTTTTTGATCTGATCCTCATGTCAATTGCAATTAAAATATAATAGGTTTTCTTACAGTGAAAAAATGGGACTGTCATTTCCTGTCTGTCATCTCAAGAATTCCTCTTACCAAAGGGGTTTAGTGTTCCCCTCACTGAATCTGACTGAATCTGTCTGGCTTATATTATGGAATATGTTATGACAAAGCCCATGTAGAGGTTCTTCTTTAGATCTGAAGACAACAATGGAAGTGTACTTTCAGAGGGCCGTCTAAACTGATGTAGTGGCTATTGAGGAGAAGCTGATAAGGTGTGTCCATCATTGGAGCCAGACTGACCCGGAACTGCTTCTTCTCTCTCTGCTCTTTGTCATGCCAAATAGTGTCCCCCGGCCAAATAGTGTCCCCCTCTACATCACAATGGGATTCGATGAGCGGGTTACGTAATGAACCAAAGCATCCGTTGCTATGCTGGTTGCTTGGCTCTATTTGACCTCGTAGGAGGATGCGGGCAGTTCTAGTTGTGTTTCACGGCACAAACGCCTGCTCAGTCCGCGCAAAATGGTGTATTTGACGGTGACTCCCTGCTGCTTCAGAGGACTGAAAAGACTGGAAAGAGAACACTTTCTTTACCATGTATTTGTACATATTGTTAAATAGAAATGAATAATTTAAGCTGTTTTTATAGATTGACTTTGCTAGCTACTGTACTTATATACCTCACCCTGCCTAGCCAGCTAGCCAGATAGTTGTATTTATCTAATGTTAGCTAGCTAGCAAGCAAGCTACTGTAACTGTACAGCTTTCTGTTTGTATGTAGCTTGCATTTGAATGGCATCCCAAAACGAGATTTTCTTTTATCTTTCCAACCTGGCGAAGTACTATGAAGACACCCCTGATCTCGACAAGAGGCTCAATATTCAGAGATATTCACAATTCAGGATAACGTTAAGCAATTAACTTCAGTTAGATAACTGGATGGATTTAGCTATGAACAACCATTGTCCATCTAACTTTAGCTATAGTAGTTGCTTGCTAAACATATAGTTCAGTGTAGGCTGTTGAGGCGAGGATGGCTCATAATGTTTGGAATGGAATAAATGGAATGGTATCAAACATGTGCTTTCCATCTGGTTGATACCATTCAATTGACTCCATTCCAGCCATTATTATGAGCTATCCTCACCCCAGCAGCCTCCACTGATATAGTTGTATGTCTGTCATATTGAGGTGTCTAGCTATAAGTTAATCCTGATCAATCAAATGGATAGGTTTAAACTAGGTGTCTATGCTAAATAGACACAGAAGGAGGGGGGAGTGAGAAAGGGAGTGAGAGGTGGGAAGAGAGTGGAAGACAGAAAGACAGCAGTGCAAATATATTAAGACTTGAGTGTTTCAACACCTCTTCTCTTCCAACATGTTAGGCAATCATATCTACCTAAGGGGGAAGGATGGCCAGCCACACAGGACGGTGATTTTTACTAAGGAGGAGAAGGAGGCCGTGCTGACAGAGATTCATGCTGGACATTTTGGAGTGAAGTGCATGATTGCCAAAATCAACCCTACGCTTCTTCTGACGGCGAATTGTCAAGGAGGTGGACAGCTGGGCAAGTGAAATAACCTTTTGTTTATCAATCACATTCTATTATATCTGAAATGATTATGATTTCAATTCATGTCATATCAGAGAGCACACAATGTTCCATTTGTCACTTTTTTTGACAAATTGGTCAGTATCCTGTCTAGCCTGCCAGAAGTTTGAGAGGGCGAAGACTGTGGCACCGGAGTTGAAACCCATCAAAGTTGTTTCATGATCGGTAAGTGTCCCAAGTCAAATTTTGCCCTGATAAGTTGTTTTTAATGGTTTCTTTATTTGACCACAGCAGAGTTCAATATTATAGAATGTGTGTGTGTGTGTCTCAGTATCCTTACAAATATGAAAATCTGCAGACTGTATGGCACAGATATGGGTAAGAATAAAGTCATCTTCTCACTAAAACTTTAAATGTTAGTGGTGGACCTCATCGGACCCTTTGCGAAATCCAGGAATGTCAACAGCTGGTGTCTGACGGCAATCGACCACTTTACCAAGTGGGTGGAGGCAATACCCATTATGGTCAGTAAAGGAAGAGTACGTGCTTAACTCTCAATTCCCTTCTGTAACCCATTAAAAAGGGTGCTCGGAACCAAAAATAGATTTTCGTTTTTGTATGATACCCATCACGGACAAGACTAGCGAATCCACCTCCAAGGTGATGGTGGAGTATCTTCAACAACCGCGGTTCTCCTGAGGTCATCTTGAGTGACCGAGGTCATGAACATTGGAATAAGGTACAGATGTTATAGGTTATATTCTGTCACCAATGGTTTGTTTTATTTATTTTTTACAATTAGTTTTTCTATGGGACATAATCAGACATATTTCAATAAATATCGCTATCCTACCCCCTCCTCCAGGTTTGGGAAATGGACCAACCAGACCCTCAAGACTGCCATGGGCAAGTCCCTTGATACCAGGTAGGGTGGGAGAACAACCTGAAGGTAATTCTCTTTGCACACAACAGCAGCATCTACGCCGAGTACGGACGGGAGCCACAGCTGTTGACTGAGGTAAACAATGCAATTGCATATACAGTTATTGCATATACTGTAGTCTTTCAAATGTGTGATTGTCTTAGTGTTGTGGTTGTCCTTTACGGTTTTTTTAGTATAACGTACTTTCAGATCACTAAAACCCCACCTGATGTGGTGGAAGTTGTCGAACCAGATCAGAACCCCTTTGTGTACTACCTTCATGGACTGAGAAGGATGTGGAGGTTTTTGACCAGATAAAATGATTGCCCGCTGTAAAAAAATATATATAACACTGCACTAATCCATTAAATTTTCTCACAGTAAAGTGTAACCTGTGTGTTTGCTTGTTTACGTCTGTCTCCTTTCCTTTTAAGTCTGCTCCTGTTCTCCAGGACCTAGGGGTTCTGCCCAACACCCAGACGTGGATCCACCTGATGCCCTCCATTACCAACCATCCTCCAACTTCTCATGACATCAGCTATTGTTATTGTCATGCTGTCATTATCTGCCAAGAAAGTTTTTTGCTCTATCATACTGAGCACATAATATGTGAGATACACAGATGAACTGCAAACACTCAGAACAAAGAGCGCAGCAGTCTCCCTCTTCAAGTCCCCCTTCAGAGATTGGCTGCCTGTTGAGAACAAGTGACAGGCACAATTCCACACACTAGAATTCAGTATTTTAGTCTGATATCCAGGAGTGTACAACTAAACTAATGACACAAGTGTACCAAAAACTATCAAAGTTTATGTATTAATCTTAAATATTGCCAGGTTGGATTTCACAGCTGTTTCACAAGGTGTTCATTATTGTAAGTTGTAAGGTATCCTTTGATGGTATGTATTTGTTCTACATTATTCATTGTTGTATCTTAGGACCTACAATAGATACATATATGAGCTCTGCGAGATAATACAATTTAAAAAATCATAATAGAGGACTACTGAAATTATATTATTTCAGTGTAGATAAGGGAAGGGCAAGTTAAAATATAAACATCACAGCCAGACAAGCCAGTTTTGGCGTTTTTGGCCTTCTTGTCATTGGAAGAAGTGGACCAAAGTGCAGCGTGGTGAGTGTACATTTCTCTTTTTATTTAAAATGTCGCCAACAAAACAAAAAACGCAAAACAATCGTGAAGCTTACAGGGCTAAGTGCCAGAAACAAAGATAACTACCCACCCTGAAAGGAGGGAAAAAGGGCTACCTAAGTATGATTCCCAATCAGAGACAACGATAGACAGCTGTCCCTGATTGAGAACCATACCCAGCCAAAACATAGAAATAAAGAAACCTAGAAAACAAAAAATGGAATGTCCACACCCTGACCTAACCAAATAGAGAAATAAAACGTCTCTCTGAGGTCAGGGCGTGACACCAGTGTATGAATCAAATGGATTTGCATATGAATGGAGTGGAAATTAGCTGACTTCCTGGTCTGAAAGGTAAGTAACTTTAATGTGTCAAGCAGATTACACACATTTTCTTTGCCATTTCTGAAACATAGCAACATGGGTGTCATGTGATGTTGACAAGGTACCCAAAATTAATCTTTTCATTTTATTAGCTAAACAAAACTTGTTTAAACAGCGAATATTTTGCTGAAATCAGCCTTGTTTGCATAGCGATGATGAAAAGAACCTCATTTAGTCTGTAATGATCCCCAAAATTCCAATCATTGGGTCATCACACCGTTGATATAGAAACGGACGCTAATAGTTTATCGAATCCCATTGGGATGTAGAGGGGGACACTATTTGGCCGGGGGACATTATTTGGTATGACAGGCCCGGCAGTTCTGGCTTCGTGAGGACTCTCCCTCGCTTTCGCCATCGGTGTCATGATAAGCCAGAGTGCCATGAGATCCCCTCAGACCTGTCTGATAAACAGGTCCTCAGAGAGCCCTAGACCGTGCCTCATATAAGATCATATATCCTGACTAGATTCATGAATGACAACTGTAGCTGTATGAGCATGAAATATATCATATCAGCAGACAGAAATGCTTCAAAAGGCCAAAATCCGTCCTTGATTATAGGGTTTGATTCTCACAATCCTGGGCTACTGCTTAAAACACATACAAATACTTTAAGTCAGCCATTGCTATATGTGAATGAAAGAAAATATTTAACCATCTCATATCAAATACTAATGAGCCTTTAAGTGTCTGTTCTTCCATGATATCACATGCATGCAAAAGTTCAACTGAAACCCCAAGGTGCACTTGAGTTGGGTTTTTAGCTGTAAATGTTTCAGACAGAACATCTGGAAAGTGCAGCTGAATGAAGCTGGTGGTCAACAACATCTCTGTCCCTGCAGCGCTGTTGTGAAAAGAGTCTTTCCTTCAACACAGGAGGTCCTCCTATAGCTGGTCACAGTCAGAATACAGAACACAGACCCCAGGAATCAGCCAGACCTGCCAGTTAGCCACCACTTCCCAGAGGGCTAACTGCTATCTAAGGTGATCTAGGCTTTAAGCCTGCTTTCATTTTGGTCTGACACAGATCCATTGCAAAATATCTGGACACGTTGCATCTTCGATAAATTCAATTAATATCCATTCAACAGATCTCATAAGATCAGTATTCATTGGAATGTGTTATTTCAGAAGATAATCATCATTCTTCAAGACACATCATTTCAGTGTAAAAATGGACTAAACATGTGTCAGAATGTTATGAAAAGGAAAACAGTTCAGCTTTTTCTCAGTAGAGTCATGTAGCATATCTTTATCATTCCCTGACAGGAATGATCTCAGTCGCTGGAGGAGTCATTTTCAATGCTTGGTGATGCACGGAACCCCGAGACACTCACAGCTGAACGTGTGGCGTTCAACTGTGTGGCGCTGAGCAAGGGGCTGCTCTGAGTTTCCATTGAGAGTAATTATTTCCACTGGATACAGAATGACTAGTTTCAATCATCACTTGCAGACCCATCACATCTTTCCAAATGTACACATGGACCTTACACTACCTACCTCCAGTTAAATCAAACAGATCCATCTACATTTTAGACTCTGATCTGTTTGATATAGTTGGGGGTAGTCTTAGTAAAATTCTGGTATGACTGTACCGTTTATTTATCAGATGGGATTTCAGCAACTAAACCCGCGTTTATAATTGAAGGTTCTTGCAAGGGGGTTGTAATAGGTCTTACACTTCTCAAAGGAAACAACAAGAACAGTTTGCTCAGCTCATGACCTGCTCATCTTAGCTAGAGGGTTAGTGATAGCAGAACTGCCTTCCCAGGCATTAGCAATTCTTTCAGCTGTAATATTTGGCAGATTTTTTTTGTGCCAAAAATACAAGGAAATCAGACAGAAGCTTTTTGAGGAGCATTGCAATATTCAACCCATTACATAACCAATGATGACCAATGCATGGTGTGTTCGCCATGTTCTATTTATACAGACAAATCTACAGGCCCTCATTGACCGTTGGTTAACCCTCTGGGTACCATTGAGAGTGATTCGTTTAAATGTGAAGGCTGTATTCTGCATTTACTTAATAGGAGAGGAGATGGAGTGGGAACACACCTCAATACGTTCAAAAGAAAGAAGAAGAATTGAAGAAGCGTTTAAAACACAAGATGAACACGATCCTCAAGGGTACAGATAAGACTAGCGGTAGTCCGTCTCTAACTGTTTATCTACGTTATTCAGCCGGAACGCTTCCCTGCTACACCCACAATGCATCACAGGGAGAGAACAACACAACAGCAACTACAGCTCACTGTTCACAGGGTGAGCTATCGGGCCAGTGATCACACACACACACACACATCACATCACATCACATCACATCACACCACACACAGGAGTCCCAAAGCACACTGAGTGTGCTATAAGCCCATCAAACACCAGCACAATCAGCATAGATCCAACCTGGTATATTGCCATAGGGCCTTCATACATACACAAGCACAGTGTCCAATTGGGGCTTCTGTGTTTCAGCCCTAGGGCTTCTGTATGACAGAAGTGCAGTTAACTTAATTCTACTAGAGGGTAATAAAAAAAGCACACCTCCATACAACCAATGAACAACTAGGTCATCATGCCTCTGTAGGCTTACACAGACATAGGAGAAGAAGCCCATTGAGGAGTGAATAATGCTAATCAAGTTGAGGTGTTTTGTGTTGATGTGTGACATCGTGGAGGGGGACTAATGCTGTGATTACATCTGCTCTCCAACCCTGTCGATGGCAGATACACAAGTACAACTGTAGTCACCGACAATACACACAGGAAATAGTGGCTCTTTAGAGAGGAGCCTGGGATTTCAATCAGGAAGCATGTCTCAGCAAGGGTGTTACGGCCGACGGTAACTCACTCACAACGTTCACCTTTTGACGGATAGGAAGCCATTGAGAGCTTTACAGAGGCCTCAGCCTCTAAACAACAGCAAAGCTATTCCTCACCATTTTCTCCTTATAGGTTGTTAGCAGCAGTGACTTACCTGAAAGAAAAGAGAAAGAACGGGAAGTGGCATTAGGTGGTGAAGTTCACACAGTCATACATTATTACTGTGATTTGAACCAAATTGTTCAACATCATAGTTTTTCATTTATTTTAAACAGGAGAACAAGATGAGAGATGCACAGTAGTTCTAAGCCTGTCCATAAACTGTCTATTTACTTTTGACACACTCTCACTTCTCCCGATTTCACATTCCACAAAGGTAGTGGAAGGTGACACAGAAACGTCCTTGACAACAGCTCTCCCTTTGTGGAATAATTTGTTTGAGATAACGCCTTTGAAGGTCTATAAAAGCTGTAGTCCCTCAGAGAACATCAATGATCTGTCAAATCACCTTGTAGTCTGGAGGGCAATTAAAAATCAACTTTATTATTATTGTAAATAGCAATAAGGATCTCAAAACCACGTTGACATCCTATTTGAAGAGGTAAATTATCCCGGTGGGTGTATGACAGTTAAAATACAGCTAACAAGACATGTCTATTTTTCAGTACCTTTGATGTTCTTCCTATGACACTCCAAATGAAAAAGCGTTGTCGTATCAAACTGATTTGAATCTAGTCAAATATTAAATAATTCCAGACACTTTCTATTATCCCTCATAGAAACAGCAGACAGAGCATTCATTTCACAGTTCATATTCCAAATAGCCTTTCTTTACAGGGTATGGCATACTTTGTCAGCTTAGAGACAGACCCATGACCTTCTTTGAGGGGCCACATGGACTGTTAATCAAAATGTATTAGGCCCATTCATTCCCCTTTATATACATGTATCATGCCTGTGAAAGGACATGACAACGCCAAAATAAATAAATTAACTTAGTAAACAATTATTCTAATGAATTCTGCATTTAAAAAGTCAACCTAACCTGAAACGTATTCATTGTTAAGGTTTTCTTTTGTTGAAGGAGAGGACCAAAATGCAGCGTGGTTATTCATAAACATCTTTAATAAAGATGAAAATACAAACAATATACAAAAACAATAAACATGAAAAACCAAAACAGCCCTATTTTTTTATTTTTATAAAAAATAATTTATTACCTTCAATACCATTCATTCTTTACAACTCATAATTGTCATACATACTCCAACAATGGTATTTTAATTTAACTAAACAAAACAAAAACCCCAAACAAAACCTCAGGGGAGCATCTTCCCTCCCCGTCACCCTACAAACTACCTTTCCCTATCTCCCCGTCCCTAATCTATCCCATTACAAATCTAAATGACACCCAGCCCTAAACCCCCTTCCACCTCTCCCGAGCAGCATGCTGCCCCCACTTCCTCTCCTCCCTCTTCATCCTCCCCCTCAAATCTCCTTCCACCCTCCTCACTATCGCTTCCACCCCCCAATCTCTCCCTGTCTTCACCATGTTCTGCCTGGCTTCCCACAGCCCCCGTTTAAAGAGACTCATGAGAAGCCAGAGCAGAAACCTGTCCCTATCCGTCCCTCTCGCTCTCCCTACGCTCTCCTCTAACCTGGCCCACGTCAATACAAAATCCCCCCTTACCAAACCTAACAACACCCGTGCCCTAGCCCATACTACTCCGGCAAAGGCACAGTCCCAAAAGACATGGCGCACAGTCTCCTCCCTGCCACAAGAGGATCTTGGACAGGTGGGGGATTGCACCAAACTATACCGGTACATGATGGAACGTACCGGCAAGCACTTATGGAGGCTCAACCAATTCAGGTCCTTGAGCCTGTTGTCCAGACCCGGCCGGACTCCCTGCCTTTCTGACCTCCTCGTACAGGTGCCTGTGATCTAAACCTACTCGGGCAACTTCAACCTCAGGGTGCGCACGCAGCCACTTGGCCACATGACCAAAGTGCCACGGCAGCTGTTCCGCCCGAGGACCCGTGTTAGACCACACCATTACGCTTCTCGCCTGATACGAGAAGAACACCCGCAGGAGGTAACCGGACGGGTGTATCACTGGATGAGCAAGCTCCGTTAACAAGAAAGAAACAAAAATTGCGTCCAGCTTGAGGGGGAAATGTAGTACCCCCCTACCTCCTTCCCCGATGGGACAGAGCATGCGTGCCCTGGCGACCCACTCGCACCTGCCACTCCACATGAACTGAAACACAAGCCTCACTAGAGGCCTCCTCAGACAAGCCGGCAATGGGTAGATGTACGCCAAATACAAAAGAGACGGCAACACATCCACCTTTAGGACCAGGACTTTGCCCATAAAAGACAAATACCTAGCCTTCCACATTGCTAGCTTCCTCTGTACCACTGCGATACGCATGTTCCAGTTTAGCGTCGCTGAGCCGGAGGTCTCAAAATGGACCCCGAGAATCCTCAGGGCCCCCTCACAGAGAGATAACCCCGGGCACATCCGTTCTACCGCGCCATCTTCCGAAAAACTTGACGGAAGACTTTGCATGGTTCAGAACCGCTCCCGACGCTCGGTTGAAATCCCCAAAGATGGCAAGGGACCTTGTCAGGCACGAGTCCTTGCACAGCAGCAAGGAAGTGTCGTCGGCGTACTGCGTCATCTTAACACGCAGCCCACCACTTCCAGGGATCAACAAGCCTTCCACCCCTGTGTCTGCCCTAATGGCAGCCCCCAGAGGCTCCATGTACAGAACGAAGAGGAGAGCCGAGAGTGGGCACCCTGCCTGACCCCAGATGAGAGGTCAAAAACGTCACCCAAGTGACTATTTACACTAACTCGGCACCCCGCTCCGACATATAATGTACGAATCCATCCTATGAACTTCTCCCCAAATCCTAATCGACCTAACACTCTGAATAAAAAGGATCTATTCACGCGATCAAAGGCTTTCGCCTGATCTAGCGCTGCTACCATTAAAGGCAGTCCTCTATCTTCAACCCAAGCGATGGAGTCCCTGATTAACTGTAGGTTCCATCTAATAGAGCGGCCCTCTACCCCGCACGTCTGATCCTCATGGACGACGTAGGGAAGGGCTGTGCGCAACCGGTCTGCTAAAACCTTTGCAAGTAGCTTGTAATCTACACACAGCATGGTCAACGGCCGCCAGTTGCCAAGGTCTGTTACTTCCCCCTTCTTATATAAAAGTGACAGCACACCAACAGCCATTGATCCCCGGGACCCCCGTCTCAAGGATGGCCTTCAAGACTTCGAGGACCACTGGTCCAAGTATACCCCAAAACTTGAGATAAAACTCAGCCGGCAGCCCATCCATCCCAGGCACCTTCCCTTTTCCCATCCTCCTAAGAGCGCTCTCAACCTCTTCTAGTGAAATCTGGGCCTCCATCACTTCTCTAATGTCCTCCGGCAACCACCTGGACAAGTGTTCTAAAAACACATTTCCCTGCTCTACATCTATTTCCCTTTCCTTAAATAAACCTTGGAAATGATCAGTTGTCACCCTGACCATATCCTCTGGTTCTCCAACTATACTACCATTTTCTTCCCTAACGCCATGCATTACCTTCCTACTCTGTCTGGCCCTAACAGACTTAAAGAACATAGCGGAACAAGTCTCATTGTGTTCTAGAAAGCCACTATGCGCACGCTCCAGGAAAGCTCGAGCCTTCCGCTCCTGCAACTCCCTGAGCTGCGCCTTTAGGGTAGCGGATCTCTCCCAGTCAAACGACCCACCGAGGTTGCCTGCCTCGTACTCGAGTTCAATTAACCTTTGGATAGGATCCACCTCCCTCCTCTCCTCCCTTTTTTTCCTCTTGCAATACCCTATTATAAAAGCCCTAATCCTCACCTTAACTAATTCCCACCACTCTAACACCCCCTCGCACATGGACCGGAGGCCTTCAAGCCTCCAAAAGAAACCATAAAACCTGTCAACAAAAGCCTGCCCCTCCAGCACATCCCGATCTAACTTCCAGTACCCCCTACCAAAGAGGCAGACTGGCGACCCCACCTGCAGGAGCACCCCGTCGTGATCCGAAAAGAAAACAGGCAACAGCCGCCCAGACAACTTACCCAAAGACCTGGGTACAAAAATATAGTCGAGCCTCCGCTCAACCCCCTGGAGTTGCGCCATGTAGGACCGGCCATTTTCGGAGTAGTGTGCAGACCACCATCAACCAGACCATGGCAAGCCATTAGCCCGGTAATGGCGCCTGCACTGCTATCCCCCTATTCCTAAATCTGTATTAAAATCCCCCTATCACTAATTTCCTATTTGTGACACACAGGGGCGTCAGACAGTCCACCATCTCCCTCCTGTCTGCCACCACCTGTGGCCCATACACCACCACTAATCTAAATTTACAATCCCTTATCGTGACATCCACCCCTATAACCCTCCCCTGCATTATCACAAAATAATCCTCCACTTTTACCTCCCTGTGCCCACAAAAATCCCTACCCCCGATGAGTGCACCCCCAATACCCCAAACCGACTCCCCCTTGTCCCACTCCCTCTTAAACCTACTAACATCCCCTCCATCCCTCAGGTGAACCTCCTGTAAAAAACAAAAATCAAACCCCACACCCTCCAAATAACTAAAAACCGCCCTCCTCTTAACAAAATCCCTTAAACCCCTTACATTTAAACTAACAAAAGTAAAATTAGACCCCATGAAATAATGAAATAAAAACATGTAATACACTCAAATTCTAAACCCAGACAGAAAAAAAAACCAGGAGACTCACCCGATGCTCCCCTGCTCCATATCTACCGGTGAGAACACCATCCATACTCCCGACATCCCCCCCTCTTCCTCCATCTCACCAACCCAGGATGCAGGAATAGTGTTTGGCTCCGGGGTGCCCTGCACCCTGGGTCTACCCCCACACTCCTCCCCCTCCCCAGTGCTGCAGCTGGTTTGGGGAAAAAAAATCAGGGAGGCTGAGTCCCCAAACAAAAAACTCCCCACCTCCTCCTGTACCCAGTCCTGAGTCTTGTTAGGTGTGACCCCACCCAACAGAAATTGAGAGCCTGGGGAAACCAGCAGCAACACAGAGGTTTCTCCCACCCCTATCACTCTCTTGGCCATCCCCTCCCTCTCACTGTCGGCCAATCGCACCCTCCTCTTCATTCTCTTCTTTGGTGATGGCGGCAGTGGAGATATACCACCCTCCCCCCTGCCAGCTCCTCCACCATACCCCTCATCTCTTCCACCAGGGCACTTTCCCCCCAGTCCACTTGCTCTTCCACCGTCTCCTTCTCCAACACTCCTCCCTCGCTTTCTTCTCTCTCATGCTCCTCCACACGGTTGCCTTCTTCCGCCGCTTTTCCTGGTTCTCCTACTCCCGTGCCTTCTGTTTCCTTCTCTCTTCCATCCGCCGCTTCTTGCTCCTCCTCCTTCCTAGCGGCCTTCCCCTCTGGACCTGTACTCTGGTCATGAGGCGTGCTTACTTCCCCTCCTCTTCTTCCCCCATCCCCCGCTCCTGCTCCCCCCCAGCCGCAGACTCATATGACCTCTGACAAGCCGGGCACCCCCGCCACAGGTGTGCTGACGAGCCACACCCGTGGCACGCCTTAGGCTTGTCACAATCCCTCGCCTCGTGTTCCTCAGATCCACAAAATCTGCATTTTCTTGTGCTGCACGAGGCGAATATGTGGCCGTAGGCCATACAGCGCCTGCAAAATGGGGGCTGACGTGCATAAAACAACGTCCCCCTGTCAGCCCCTAGGGAGAACATAGCAGGAGGATGGAGGTAGCCACCATGTCCCTTTGGGTCCTCCCTGAGGAGGGCCTGGAAGCCTCTCCTCCCATTCCAAAACCCAAGGGAGTCTTTGAGGTGCCTTGCTGAGGAGACTTTATCCATGTATCTCCCCAGAAAGGCCCTCACCTCTTCGTCCTTAACGTATGGGTTGTAATTGTTGACAGTTACAACCCTAAAGTTGTTCTTCGCCAGGCTTGTTATTTCATAGTGGCTCATCGGCCTCTCACCTCCCACTGCTCTTGCCCTTCTTAGGATATCATCGTGTTTCTCCTCTGTATATAGTGCCACGTCGTATGCTCCCTCCAACGAGTTGCCTTGCAAACAAAACACGTCCTTCACCGTCAGCTTTAGAATCCCCATCAATATTATCCTTCCAAAAGTTTCCCGTCCTAAAGGCTCCAACTCCATTTCCTTCCAAGCAAACCGAATCGTGTTGGCCAGCCCAATCCCAGGGACCGACCGTGTTGATGGATTTAGCACCATCTCCGCAAGGAGAATGGCGCTCGTTCTTTTCTCTTCCAAAAACAATGAAAAAAGAAAAGGCTCAGTCACTTTGGTTATCTGTTGCAAACAAACACAGAGACAGGAACAATCACCCACAAAACACTCAAAGAATATGGCTGCCTAAATATGGTTCCCAATCAGAGACAACGATAAACACCTGCCTTTGATTGAGAACCACTCTAGGCAACCATAGACTTACCTAGACTACTCTACTAAACACAACCCTATTAATCTACAAAACCCCTAGACAAGACAAACTCATAATCACCCATGTCACACCCTGGCCTGACCAAAATAATAAAGAAAACACAAAATACTAAGGCCAGGGCGTTACATTCATGTTCAGAATCTAAAATTGTACTGAATATTTGACCAGAAGCAGAAGTTACTCTTAATGAAAGAGCTCAGTCTACAGACATGTGCAAATACATTCCATCATATTTCTTTAACAAAGATCCATTTTGTGCTATGTAGAGCTTAAGAGCAAGTAGGGACGGCTCGGTGCCACATTTGATTGAAGAGATACATGAATATATTTGCCACAGAAACTACAGTTTCAGCAGAAGATGACTTTCCCCTCATAAACGGTCAGTGCCGCCACATAAAAAGAGCCTACTAGTCCAATTTGCATTTAGAGTGAAGCTCTGTCCACGTTTCTTTGGCAAAAAAACACAGCATAAAGTCATTTACTCCTGACTGCTTTGACTAAGGGGTCATGAACAGGTCCAGAGGGTTTTAGTGGAGTGACATGAGGTCAGCCTTGTACAACTAAATTGCTGTCAAGCATGCCAACAGAAGTGGCACGGATGAAACATTTTTCACCTCCCACTCTCAAGGTAATTACACATCATTAATGGCTAGAGTGCTTAAAATCTTGAAAATATGAAAGTGTTTCGGCGAGAATGAGACCCGGGTTAAGAGAGGTTCAGGGACACATCTCTGACAAATATATGCATCAGGTTGAAAAAAAGTAACAACGGTGTATTTTTTGTTCTGTGAGTTATTCAGTCCAGTCTTTATACACCATAGTATTACAAAAAGTCCCAAAATAGTTGTCATTTTTGTAAATCTGTTGCTATAAGGAATCATCTTGAACAGGGGTTGGAACCGGTTCAGGGAACAGAACTGAAAACCTGAAAAAAACTACATTTTAAGAAGGAACAGAATCAGAAGGCTATCTGGGGTGGCAGGTAGCCTAGTGGTTAGAGTGTTAGAGTGTTAGACTAGTAACTGAAAGGTTGCAAGATCAAATCCCTGAGCTGACAAGGTAAAGATCTGTCATACTGCCCCTGAACAAGGCAGTTAACCCACTGATACGAGGCTGTCATTGAAAAAAACTGACTTGACTAGTTAAATAAAGGTTAAAAAAAAACATGGGAATGAATGTGATATATACTGTTCTGGAACAGAACTGTTACTTTTAAAAGCATTGGAACTGGTTAATAATGACATTTTATGTTGCGGACATTTTTTCCAGTCGCACAAATACCCAAAAGCCCTCACTTTTATTCCTGTGTCTGCCTTCCTGCCAGCTGAAAATCTTTGCCACTGTGTGTGCGCGTGTAGGCTACCTGCCCCTCCACTTCCAAAGCGTATTCTACTACTGACATTACAAGCGTGATTCAGAAATTAGGGAGAGAGATTTTTAATTAGAGAAGAATGGGTTAACTTTTTAAACTCTTGTTAAGGATACTATAGTTATCACGTTTCACACTGGATTTATTCATTTAAAAAAAATGAAGACCTGTTTTTATTTTAATTCTGTTGTCGCTCTGCACACACAAGCTTGTTAGCTAGCTAGCTATGCATTTTTTGGTTCAACAATAAACCAACTCTGAAGTTCAAAGATGTTCAAAGTTCCCTCAGAGAAGCTAGTCCTCCGTAGGGATAATTCTGTGGGTCTAATTCAGATAATGCATGTCATAACAACAAGGATGCCAAGCGATTCAAAGCAAGCTTCCTCCTCAAACCTCTGTCGCTCTCTCCCCACCCGCAACATTTCATTCGCATCTCGCACCCTACGCTTACATGTAAACAACTATAGCTCTTACCTGCTCCATACCAAGCTGCTCTATTCGCTGTGATTGGTGAGGTAATTTCATTTAGAGCTAAATGTAAAAAATACATATACATTTCAGGGGTTTAAAAATGAACCGAAACGGAAAGAATAATATAAATAGGTACTTTTTGGGGGGTTCGAACAAGTTGATTTTGATTGGAAAATAATTTCAGTTCCAACCCGATCTTGAACTACATTCTCATTCTTTTAACAGCTGTGAAGTGAATCTGATCATCTCTGACAGTGATTGATTATTGAACACAAACCCACAGTATGCTACCCCAGATCTTATTACACAGTGATACTCTTCTCAATTGTAGTTGTAATACGAATCACTGTTGTCGAACGATCCCCCCCCCTTACATTTATGACCTCAAGTTTAACTGAGGTCGTATCTGATACAATTCAAGACAAAATGTAAAAACACTGATCAAAAAACACTGGACTATCTGAAAGCGCTGAGAGAGATGCTGGAGAAAACTATTTTGTTAACTCATTAGAGAAAGTGGTCCCAATCCAAACTGCTGTCAACTGTACAGAGATATCAATTTGCTGATCAGTATGCAATTAACAGCTCCTAGAGTCAAGAAGGGCTCACCATTTTGAATACAAATAACAAACAGACAATGGGAATCGAAAAATGTGCCTGCATGTATAAAGGAGTTCCAGAACAATGCTCTCTTTCACTTTTAGACAAGCCAAGTGCAAACTTCCTTTCTTCTTTTGACAAAACCATACAGAAAAAAAGCTAACTTTTTACTTATTTTGGAACAAACATTGTTATGTATGTCACTAAACAGACACAGGTTCAGTATACTGCTGCTCAGTTTAGACTATGATAGCATTTCAGTCCATGTGGAGAGTCTTTGTTCATGACCATGAGGGTGCTGTACTAGAATGATACTGTTATCAGACAGAGTCGGACCCTCTCTCGATTCACCTCTTTTCCAACATTTGGGCAAGAGGATGTTCTCATTCCCTCTGTGCAAACCCCTGAAAGGGCTGGTTGGTAGAAGACTTGTATAAATAGTCAGGTTTAGGGCTACCGTGGAATCTCAGACCAGTGTTTAGGGAAACATTCTCTCAGAAATACTTGTGAATCTACTTGTCTCCTCCTCTTTTACACCGCTGCTACTCACTGTCGTTATCATCTATGTATAGTCACCTTAATAACTCTACCTACATGTACATATTACCTCAATTACCTCGACTAACCGGTGCCCCCCCCCTCACATTGACTCTGTACCGGTACCCCCTGTGTATAGTCTCGCTATTGTTATTTTACTGCTGCTCTTTAATTACTTGTTACTTTTATTTCTTATTCACTGTCACACCTTAGCAGACATCACAGGGATTTTATGTTCCACTATTTATGGTGAAACATCAAACCTGAAGGGATGGAGTGAGCTGTAGCTGCATTTCCAGGTGCATCGATTCCAAAAGTGGGACAAAGTCAATGTGTTTGATATGAAGGTATTGTGATATCTGATATAGACCACAATAATATGGCTCACTTTACAAATGTACAACCAAGACCTAAAGAAACGTTCCATGTAAGAATTATTATAATCCTCATCCTGTCTTCGCAAATGGCACTAAGCACAAGGGCTTCTGTCTGCGCTGCAGTGCTGAGCAACAAGCTGATGGATGATAAAACATTGTTGTACCTTTATTTAACTAGGCAAGTCAGTTAAGAACACATTTTTATTTACAATGACGTCCTATCCCGACCAAATCCGGTCGACGCTGGGCCAATTGTGCACCGCCCTATGGGACCAATCACGGCCGGTTGTGATACAGCCTGGAATCAAACCAGGGTATCTATAGTGACGCCTCAAGCGCTGAGATGCAGTGCCTTAGACCGCTGCGCCACTCGGGAGCCCCACTAATGTACTAACAAGTGGATTTCAAATCCATAACATATAGAACATCAGTGTCATCGCATCCTTTCAGGATTCAAGATTGTTGAGGGACACTGTCATGACTACTCCCACACCCCTCTCCAGCGCTCAACGTCGCCAGTCTACTAACTACCGGTCCTGGCAACCCATCATTATGCAAACCTGGCAACCCATCATTATGCAAACCTGGCAACCCTCATTATGCACATTTGTGACCCATCATGAGGCACACCTGGACTCCATCACTATCCTTATTAATTCCCCTTTATCTAGCATTCATTTGTTGTCAACCACCAGGCAATATTGTTTATTTTTCCATGTTAGACGCTTCTCTTGTTTTGTATCATTTCATGTTCTTCGTCATTAAACTCCCTAACTGCACTTGCTTCCTGACTCCCTGCGTCTACGTTACACATATATTGGAATAAAAATAATTATTGTAACAACAGAAGGTTGAGAAATGTGCAGTGCATCTCCTTCAATGTTTTAGTACCACACACTTGGGCCTAACTAGACGCTGTCAAATGCAGTTGAAAACAGAAAGCTCCTCTGTGTTACTGGAAAGGGGTAATTATAATAACAGTCACCAATAACAACAGGAGAGGAGATAGCAGGACAGAGGTAATTTAATTATATTGTTATTTGTTGGTTTCTCCATGGCAAATACCAGAGTGAAAGAGTCTGTATTTCAAATTGAGTGTGGAAAGTTGATAAAGAATGTGCTAATAAATATGGCTACACCCAAATAAAATGAGTGGTAAAGTAAGTACGAAGAAGGCACAATAAATTAAATAAATTTCCCAATAAATTACTGGCAGTTCATATATAGAGTGTGTGACTCTATTTTTTATAGCTTATGGTAAAGTAAGTATGACAAGATTGCGTAATAAATGCATATCCCTTAGTGCAAGGCATGTCATTAACTGTGGAAAGGGGCTAATCTGCCATTCTCCAAGAGAGCGTACAAGAAAGAAAGACAAAACAGAGACAAAAGACATTCCTCTTGATTCAGTAGAGCGATAGTGTAGGCCTGCATAGGTTTTGGGTTTTGTCCACAACCAAACAAGGTGACAAATATGACAATCCAATTGCAAGTCTACACATACCATGTGTATTTTTTCTCCTGGTGAGGCTTTTCCAGCAGCAAATATGTTTTCCTTGCTACATTTTCGGTCACTCGCAAGCCAGAAGAAATCAATGTTAGTTCAAACGTATTAGTAACCAAGGCAGACAGCCCCCGTGTTCTTGAAAAATAATTGCCGCACAATAGTTGTGCCACAGTGTCGGAGGTTTATCTCCAACTCGCTGCTCAGATGCAGTATCTATGCTGCTAGGGGCTGTCCCCAGGGGACCCCTTGGAGCCTGGGAGGGTTTATACACCAACACAACTGACAAGATAGTAGTACAAAGCCTTTCTGCCTCAACTTAACAACAATGCTCACATTCCTGTATCATTCACAAGAGCAATTTGGTTACAAACTTTTGGTCAAAATACTTTGATGTCTACATGGAAGGGTTATTCTCAGTATATTTGGCAAATCACTTTGTGTTTGTTCTAGGGCTTACCCCAATTATTCTACTGGTCGATTGTTTGGTCGATCAGTAGCAAATATATATATATATATATATTTTTTTTTATGGGACATGAGACATGAGTCTTATTCACGCCCATCTCAGTGAACTAATCCATTGCGGAGCTCGCAGGGATAACACCTTACAAGAAGAAGAGGAGTCTGGCTGCAGAATGCCCATCTCGCTCTCTCCCGCCAATCTCTGCACGTTCATTGTGTGAATTGTCTGCATTTGATTGTTAGTGTCTATCAATTCCCCGTTACATATAGCACCAGTAGTACATTTCCCATGAATTCCTATCATTTCTAATCCACAATGTTTGTTTGGTTATTGGTAATGTATGTTAATGCATTCAATATATTATTATTCCAGTCTTTTGCCATTCTCATTGTCGGAGTGGACTCGTTGTTTGCGGTGTGCACAACCTATGCTACACTTGTGAGAAACACGTTTTGGTTTATTGTATTCCATTTACGAGTTTTGTCAATTTAGTCATATTGAGTAAGGATGCACACCTGATTACGCATAGAAGTAGGCCAATAGGCTACCTGGCCTGCTCGCAAATGTAGGGATATAAATGTGCCCATTTGGGGATCTGATAGTATTTCTGATTGGCTTAATGCACCACTACTAAAGAGTTTCTCAAAGTAATGTTTTCTTCACCTCAAACAGCAATCAAATTAAGTCTGTTTATACCTCTGTTGAGAATGACAATAGTTCCTCAATGTATTTGAAACATCTTCCCAGCTCTCTCCCTTTTGATAGCCACTCAGCATGAAAATGAAAAATGTCATGTTCTGATCCAGTGGAAACATCATAAAATAGGCCTACCTGATTACTTCTTATCCCTTGCGCAAATAGCCTCCAGCTATGTCGGTTCCGAACTCACTGGCACAGGAAAGTCAGAAGGCCCAGAATATTTTATTAAATGTTTCAATTAGCTTCAGGCCGAACCCGTTAATATCAAATCAAATGTATTTATAAAGCCCTTCTTACATCAGTTGATATCTCAAAGTGCTCTACAGAAACCCAGCCGGAAACCCCAAACAGCAAGCAATGCAGGTGTAGAAGCACGGTGGCTAGGAAAAACTCCCTAGCTAATAGTTGATACAATGTTCCAAGTTCGTTGCAGACAGGCCATGCATAGCCAATGAATTATAAGATATTTTCTGACTGCAGGCTGCAATGTTTTTACTTGTTGGCTTTGTAGGCTATTTTTTACATAGTTGGCAATGTCCATAGAACTAACTTTTTAGGTTTGTATAATTTTCATTTAAATTTGGATAGAATTTTGTCTATACAGAAAAATACAGGCTTAAACATTTTTGACCAATCAAAACAGACATCTTTTGGTCGGCCAAGATTTTTTTTAGTCGGGGGACAGCCCGAGTTTGTTCTTTAGAGATGTAATTTTCTGATAACCTGCCATCAGGGATATGCACACAGTTTAACTCATCGTTCTATTTGCTTCATATATCACACTATGCAAATGAGCGACCAGAGACTGAACGAGAGGTGATTGGCACATTTCCACAGTATCAGTATCACCGGGTGGATCTGCATAAGATAAAGAAGGCATCAAGGACTCAATGTACTGTTCCTATTAAATATAACTGAGGGGCTGCAATATCCAGTGTTCTTCACAGAATATGCCTTTGTGTCATGAAATTTGGATTATAACAATACCAAGTAAAAAACAGGGAAATATATGAACAGTGCTCGTGGCAGAATAAGCTCAGTGTTAATTTATTAAATATATTTTACACTCTAGTGAAAAGCATGAGCTGGAGCACCAAAAAATAACATGAAGAACGCAGAGTGATTCCGAAACGTTGGTGGTTTACCCAATAAATTACTGGAAGCTTACATACAGTTGAAGTCGGAAGTTTACATACACTTAGGATGGAGTCATTAAAACTAGTTTTTCAACCACTCCACAAATTTTGTGTTAATAAACTATAGTTTTGGCAAGTCTGTTAGGACATCTACTTTGTGCATGACACAAGTTATTTTTCTGACAGATTATATCACTTATAATTCACTGTATCACAATTCCAGTGGGTCAGAAGTTTATATACATTAACTTGACTGTGTCTTTAAACAGCTTGGAAAATTCCAGAAAATGATGTCATGGCTTTAAAAGCTTCTGATAGGCTAAGTGACATAATTTGAGTCAATTGGAGGTGTACCTGTGGATGTATTTTAAGGCCTACCTTCAAACTCAGTGCCTCTTTGCTTGACATCATGAGAAAATCAAAGGAAATCAGCCAAGACGTCAGAAAAAAATGGTCTGATGAAACAAAAATAGAACTCTTTGGCCATATCAGTTATTTTGTTTGGCGGAAAAAGGGGGATGCTTGCAAGCCGAAGAACACCATCCCAACCAAGAAGCACGGAGGTGGCAGCATCATGTTGTGGGGGTGCTTTGCTGCAGGAGGGACAGGTGCACTTCACAAAATAGATGGCATCATGAGATAGGAAAATTATGTGGACTTATTGAATCAACATCTCAAGACATCTGTCAGGAAGTTAAAGCTTGGTCGCAAATGAGTCTTCCAAATGGACAATGACCCCAAGCAAACTTCCAAAGTTGTGGCAAAATGGCTTAAGGACAACAAAGTCAAGGTATTGGAGTGGCCATCACAAAGCCCTGACCTCAACCCTGTAGAAAATTTGTGGGCAGAACTGAAAAAGCGTGTGCGAGCATGGAGGTCTACAAACCTGACTCAGTTACACCAGCTCTGTCAGGAGGAATGGGCCAAAATTCACCCAACTTATTGTGGGAAGCTTTTGGAAGGCTACCCGAAACATCTGACCCAGGTTAAACACTTGAAGGCAATGCTACCAAATACTAATTGAGTGTATGTAAACTTTTGACCCACTGGGAATGTGATGAAAGTAATAAAAGCTGAAATAAATCATTCTCTCTACTATTATTCAAACATTTCACATTCTTAAAATAAAGTGGTGATCTTAACTGACTTAAGACAGGGAATTTTTACTGGGATTTAATGTCAGGAATTGTGAAAAACTTTTTGTTTAAATGTATTTGGCTAAGGTGTATGTAAACTTCTGACTTACTGTATAGAGCCTCTCTTTATTTTTATAAATATATTTTACTACCAACAACACTGAAGGTCTGAGCATTCACCTGAGTACACACACACAGTGACTGGGATTATTAAATGATAACTGCTAATGTAATTGTGGAAATAATGGAATTAATCACCCTTTTCAAAAACAGGAAAACACCACCAGTTGATCTCTCCAGATTCATTGATTTTAATGAGAGGAAATGGCTACCTCCTTCATAAAAAGAGAACGGAGAAAGAGGGAGCGGGAAGGGCCCTAAGAATTAATATTCAAGAGCAGGACCCCAGTACACCCATATAGAAACACTCATAAGACTGAAAAATACATCAAATCCAAATGGAAAATGACAACTAATGCAGAACAGAATTAAGGCTTTTATTTGCCCTGACTGCTGAGAATCTCCCCTTGACTTGTGAAAGACAATAACCTAAACACTGTCCTGGTTCATTCTCTAGATCTGCATTTAAAATACATTCACAATGTCAGGGTCCCCAAGCTGCAGACCCCACACAGACACTGATTGATATGGGATTTTGTTGCGGCAATTTAAATCTACAGCGGTGGCACGCACAGGTTCACAAAGAGTATTCAAAAAATGACATTACATCAAATATGACTCTTGAAATGTCAGCTCAAGTGTCAAATCAACATAAGTGGATTGCACAAAGGCACTCAACTGTATAACATCGCTATACAGCTGTCAGAATGCCACAAAGGACAACAACCATGTCAAAAACATAGACAACGCAGATCATTTTGCAAAAAGTGTGACATTTTATTAAAAACTCAAAAAAAGAAGACTAAAGAAGAAGAAAAAAAGTAATTTGGCTACACATCTTGAGACCCGGCACACGTTTGTCAGAACAACCTTCTCTCTAAGCCTGCATTTTTTTACTGGGCTAATGAGTGATATGTATGTGTAAAAACCCATTATATTATTACCATGACAACACGATAGGATCAAAGAATAACCACAAGGTTTGTGAAAACCTCATTACACTAGGCTTGGGGCTTTAAAATGAAGAGAGTTTACTATGTCATACCGGTGGTAATCCTCGCATATTTACAATGCACTCTTCTCTAATTACCCATCTCCACCCCTGGATGTGGAGCTAAAGCACTGCAGGAACTATGTGGAATTACCTCTAGATCTATCATCATGATCAACATGCACCCACTTTCACACTTTCATCAACAGCAGCAAAATGTAAAATTAGATGAATAAAATGAATTGGCAATATGTGTGTAAATACATGCTGCGGTCTGTGCCGTATAGTGTCTGAAGATGAGTCCAGAGAGTTATCCGCTGGTAGAATTGAACTGTAAAAACTCATTGAGTATGTCTAAATATGTGTAATCCATCAGAGCCCTGGGGTAGCATTATTATTATAGTAACCTACAAACCCTGCAGTAATTCACCTGGGTCCATGGTTAACAGCCAATACAAACAAGTCATAGCAATAATCTGTTCCAGATGCAGAAACCACAAAGATTCTTAGTGAGTGAGATGGTTTCCCCACTCTCCCTGTGACTAAAAATGATTTTAAAAAGGTGTCCTTTCTTTTCCCACTAATAAATGTTTCACAAAACCGTCGGACATTTCCTGCTGCTGAATTTGTACTTCTGTTTCTGAAACCCGCTCTAGAATTCTGGAACCTACTTCCATGTCAACAATGAACCGTGTGTGTAATCTGAATGTGTCCTTTCTGTGCCACTGATGTTTTTTGATCTACTCAGTGACATCACATGAAAGACCCCAGCAGAGAGAATACACTAACCATCTAAGAGGATTTCTGCAGTGCGCCCCTACAACAGTACAGGAATGAATTGAAAAGAGGAAGTTAGTACATGGATGGTTAATAACCCTAATTCTAATGACCACCCTATTTGAGTCATCAATCTGCATGATTTACACCAGTGGTTCCCAAACTATTTTGCATTGTGACCCACAAAACCTCACATTTTCTAGTCACCCAGATAAAGCCATGCTTCTAACCACAACCCAGGCTTCAGCTGTAGCCCAACACAACAAAGACTGGCTGTGAACCACTATTTGTCAACCACCCATGTTTGCATACCAACATAAAATATAGCACTGGTACTTAATTTATTTGTACAGTACAGTCTGTTCTTAAAACATAACACAGCTTTTTGTAGTTTACATTAGTGGATATGGTTATATGGCTAGGTATTCTTGCACAAATGTTATATTATAAACAGCCTATATTGTTTTCCATTAGAGAATACAAACACAACCATTGTGACTGTGGCTTGAAGGTCGCTGAGCTACAGCAGCAAGGCCAAACAACAACAACAGTGTTCCAACCGTGCTCAATCTGTCTCCCCCTGCCCTATTATGTTCTGCTAATCTAACAGCAGCCCACATAAACCAGTAGTCTGAAACATTGCACCTAGAGGGTAGTGTTATGAAAATATAAATATTAGAATATGCATCCTCATTCAAATCAATGAGGCCTTATTCTTGGTGTGTAGAGAGGAAATGTTTCATGGGTTAAAGCTAGAATCTGTAGTGGTGAAATGTCCACATCTGTTTGTGATGTTGTGGAAACACACCACCATGGACTCAAATCAAAGTAAATAAAGCAATATTTGTTATCACAGCCGGGGAGGTTCACGAACTCAATACAAGCTTCATGAAAACTCAGAAAGGGGGGCGTTCCCCTTCAGTCCTTTTATACTGCTACTCAGACAAGTCATACGAGCATGGTTGGTTCTTGTATGTGACTGACTAATACCACACCAGGCTTCTTACCTGAAAACTGAGATATTGTATCACTCCTTCTAAATCCCAAAGCAATGTTATGGGCGTACTGCCAAATTGCTTATGAGTGATAGTGTGGTTTACTCTTTTGTGCAGTCAACTCGTCACTCGCATGAACCCAACCAAGACAGGTTATTACAAAAGCAGCATTGTGCTAAACTTACGATTACATACAATAACGTTTCCATCACAGTGATATTACAACAACAAAGATGTCATTTCAAACAACGGACACTGTTTTTGTCCCTCAGACATCATTGCACACGTGATAAGAGCAGCAGAGTATGTACTACGTTGAAGGATGTCCCTCTGCCACATTTTTAAAAAATATTTAAAAATCAATAATACCTGTGCCTGGGGTGACCAGTGGCGTTGTTTCACCTCATGTGTATTTCAGCTTTAAGATACCCAATTAGGTTTTTGAAGAGTTCCTCTGGAAATTGATTTGGCTC
>NC_056442.1:24024302-24036802 GCF_018296145.1 Oncorhynchus tshawytscha | reverse complement strand
ATCAGAAGCCTTCTGCGGTTGCCAAGAACATTGGAATTGAAGCGTAACTGCACAGAACAAATAGAAGATAGGCTTAGAGAAATGACAAACCAAACACTAGTAACTCTCTCTCCATCTCTCCCTCGATCTCTGTCTATCTCCATTTCTCTTTCCTCATCTACCTCAATTTCCCTCTCCCTCCACCTCTTTCACTCTCTCCATCTCTCTCTCTTTCTTCCATGAATCCCTCTTTCCATCCATCAATTTCTCTCCCTCCCTCCCTCCCTCCATCTCTCTTCCTCCCTTCATCTCTCTCTTCCTTGCCCTCCCTCCATCTCTCTTCCTCTCTCCCTCCCTTCATCTCTCTTCCTCCATCTCTCTTTCTTCCATGCATCCGTTTTTCCCTCCCCAATTTCTCTCCGTCCCTCCGTCTCTCTTCCTCTCTCCCTCCCTCCATCTCTCTTCCCTCCATCTCTGTCTGAGACCAGCTGATGCTCTAGCTCTGCCCCCAAAGCTTGGCAAACACGAGTCACCATCATTCTTACCCAGAACCCACTGCAGCCAGCGAGACATTATTTTCTGTTCTCTCTCCCTCCATCTCTGTCTGTCCGTCCCTCTCCTCCTTTGGCCACCTGTTTGCCTTTCATTTGCTCTCTGTTTGACAGCTCAATGACTTGCATGAATGGTGGTGTTTCTCACCAACTCTCCCTCCCCTCTATTGTCTGGCGTCTGTACAGTACAGTACAGTAGAGTACAGCACAATGTCCACTCTCGCACTGCACTCCCATAGGCCCTCCTGGATGGACAAAGGCTTTCTGTGTCTGTCTGACTGTCTGTGAAGCCGCAAGTGTCTTCACAGGCTCCACAGTGGAGGGTCCATAGACACATGTACAGTTGAAGTCGGAAGTTTACATACACTTAGGTTGGAGTCATTAAAACTCGTTTTTCAACCACCCCACAAATGTCTTGTTAACAAACTATAGTTTTGGCAAGAGGGTTAGGACATCTACTTTGTGCTTGACACAAGTAATTTATACAACAATTGTTTACAGACAGATTATTTCACTTATAATTCACTGTATCACAATTCCAGTGGGTCAGAAGTGTACATACACTAAATTGACTGTGCCTTGAAACAGCTTGGAAAATTCCAGAAAATTACATCATGGCTTTAGAAGGTTCTTATCGGCTAATTGACATAATTTGAGTCAATTGGAGGTGTATCTGTGGATGTATTTCAAGGCCTATCTTCAAACTCAGTGCCTCCTTGCTTGACATCATGGGAAAATCAAAAGAAATCGGCCAAGATCTCCGAAAAAATAATTGTAGACCTCCACAAGTCTGGTTCATCCTTGGGAGCAATTTCACGTTCATCTGTACAAACAATAGTATGCAAGTATAAACACCATGGGACCACGCAGCTGTCATACTGCTCAGGAAGGAGATGAACGCACTTTGGTGCGAAAAGTGCAAATCAATCCCAGAACAACAGTAAAGGAACTTGTGAAGATGCTGGAGGATACCGGTACAAAAGTATCTATATCCACAGTAAAACAAGTCCTATATCAACATAACCTTAAAATGTCGCTCATCAAGGAAGAAGCCACTGCTCAAAAACCGCCATAAAAAAAGCCAGACTACGGTTTGCTGTACATGGGGACAATGAACATACTTTTTGGAGAAATGTCCTCTGGTTCGATGAAACAAAAATATAACTGTGCCATAATGACTATCGTTATGTTTGGAGGAAAAAGGGGGAGGCTTGCAAGCCGAAGAACACCATCCCAACCGTGAAGCACGGGGGGTGGCAGCATCATGTTTTGGGGGTGCTTTGCTGCATGAGGGACTGGTGCACTTCAAAAATAGATGGCATCACGAGAAAGGAAAATTATGTGGATATATTGAAGCAACATCTCAAGACATCAGTCAGGAAATTACAGCTTGGTCGCAAATGGGTCTTCCAAATGGACAATGACCCCAAGGATACTTCCAAAGTTGTGGCAAAATGGCTCAAGGACAACAAAGTCAAGGTATTGGAGTGGCCATCACAAAGCCATGACCTCAATCCTATAGAAAATGTGTGGGCATCACTGAAAAAGTGTGTGCGAGCAAGGAGGCCTACAAACCTGACTCAGTTACACCTGCTCTGTCAGGAGGAATGGGCCAAAATTCACCCAACTTATTGTGGGAAGTTTGTGGAAGGCTACCCGAAACATTTGACCCAAGTTAAACAATTTAAAGGCAATGCTACCAAATACTAATTGAGTGTATGTAAACTTCTCACCCACTGGGAATGTGATGAATGAAATAAAAGCTGAAATATATCATTCTCTCTACTATTATTCTGACATTTCACATTCTTAAAATAAAGTGGTGATCCTAACTGACCTAAAACAGGGAATTTTGATTTGGATTAAATGTCAGGAATTGTGAAAAACTGAGTTTACATGCATTTGGCGAAGGTGTATGTCAGCTTCCGACTGTACGTGGACAACACAGCATGAGAGCCAACAGACGTCATACAGTAAATGGATAATAGTGTGTGGGAGGTTATGGTATGATAATGCCTGTCTATGAGCTTGGTATGCCGTTGGTATGTATTCTGTTAGTGAGAATGGATGTTTGTTACTATAGGTGGAATATCTCTTATAACAAATGGTGATATCCTGTATTGTTGATGAAAACAACAACTTTTGGATCCCTACAATTTTATATATATATATATTTTAAATACGAGCGATCCTCTGTAGCTCAGTTGTTAGAGCACGGAGTTTGCAAGGACATGGTAGTGGGTTCGATTCCCAGGACCACCTCCATGCAAAATGGCTCATTCATATGATGAATTACTCATTGATTTCTAATAGCTCTGATATTTGCCCTGCCCCTTCAGTCTCCCTTGAAAATCAGGGCCTCATCAGGTATTCACCCTGGTTAAGCCTCAATGCAGCAGTGAGGGGGCTTTCAACCCTTAAAGTCTGAACCCAAAAGAAACAACAAAGACAACAAATGTAACAGCAATAAAGGTAGAGGTACTAGATCCATCTGCATAGCATCTCCAGTGTTCTGTCTATGTCATGGTAACGCTGCGCCAAGCCCTAATTTGCCTACCGACACCTGTCCCCTTGGCAACCCCAGTGAGACTTAGGAGACAGGAGGAGATGAGGGAAATCATGTTGTTTTGTTGATGCTGCACAATTAAGTTAATGACCACTTTTTAGTGATTACGAGAAGATTGTTGAGATGTGTGAGTAGCACATAACAGTCATAACAGTATATGAGTCATATCAAGGTGAAGTCACTGTTTTACCCAATTAACTACCCATGTTTATTGACTTTCATATGCTTTATTACATGTTCAAGACTCATCTGTCTGTAAAGCTTGTCAGGGATCTGTATCCCAGCTGATGATTCTCCAAGCCTCCCTGTGTGTGTGTGTGTGTGTGTGTGTGTGTGTGTGTGTGTGTGTGTGTGTGTGTGTGTGTGTGTGTGTGTGTGTGTGTGTGTGTGTGTGTGTGTGTGTGTGTGAGGCGGGCGTGTGTCACATGAATACACAGACGTGTGCCGCGTGCGTGTTGCAGATGTGTGTGTGTCAGTGAGGCTCTGGGGCGACAGAGAGAGAGACAAACAAGCTTCCACTCCTCCCACCCGACTGGAGAGCCAGGTTCCACAGGGGCTTCTGTAAACACATGAATACACAGACTTCACAGACCTCAGCCCTCCCATTCCCTCCTCACATGATGCCTCCTCCTCCCAGTCCCACCCTGAGTCCTCTCCTTTCCTCCCCCACCAACGGTGCTCTCCTGTGGGGTGGACCATTTCATGTGCCTCCTCCATCGCGGTGGATCACTCAGGGGTTTGTTGTGCTTGTACGTCAGCAGGTGGCAAGTGGGACGCCTGTATCCCAGACTGACACACAACCAGAAGTGACTGTGACAGCCACCGTTCCTGTTTGGTACACACACATAGAGACTGACACACACATGCACACACATACTAAGCACTCATCCCAAGAGTGCACACACACACACACACACACACACAGCTCCCCCAGTGTGTAATAAATGAAAATATATCAATCTGCCACCCTGGCACGCTTTGCTGTCGTCACACACAAACAGCAGGGTGAGACTGCAATGCCAGCCAGCCATCCTACCCCCTCACTATGCCACGTCACAGTGTCACACAAACAGCAGGGGGAAACTTCAATGCCAGCCAGCCATCCTACCACCTCACTACGCCAAGTCACAGTGTCACACAAATAGCAGGGTGAGACTGCAATGCCAGCCAGCCATCCTACCACCTCACTACGCCAAGTCACAGTGTCACACAAACAGCAGGGGGAGACTGCAATGCCAGCCAGCCATCCTACCACCTCACTACGCCAAGTCACAGTGTCACACAAACAGCAGGGGAGACTGCAATGCCAGCCAGCCATCCTACCACCTCACTACGCCAAGTCACAGTGTCACACAAACAGCAGGGGAGACTGCAATGCCAGCCAGCCATCCTACCACCTCACTACGCCAAGTCACAGTGTCACACAAACAGCAGGGGGAGACTGCAATGCCAGCCAGCCATCCTACCACCTCACTACGCCAAGTCACAGTGTCACACAAACAGCAGGGGAGACTGCAATGCCAGCCAGCCATCCTACCACCTCACTACGCCAAGTCACAGTGTCACACAAACAGCAGGGGAGACTGCAATGCCAGCCAGCCATCCATCTACCACCTCACTACGCCAAGTCACAGTGTCACACAAACAGCAGGGGGAGACTGCAATGCCAGCCAGCCATCCTACCACCTCACTACGCCAAGTCACAGTGTCACACAAACAGCAGGGGGAGACTGCAATGCCAGCCAGCCATCCTACCACCTCACTACGCCAAGTCACAGTGTCACACAAACAGCAGGGGAGACTGCAATGCCAGCCAGCCATCCTACCACCTCACTACGCCAAGTCACAGTGTCACACAAACAGCAGGGGAGAGACTGCAATGCCAGCCAGCCATGCCAGCCAGCCATCCTACCACCTCACTACGCAGCAGGGGAGACTGCAGTCACAGTGTCACACAAACAGCAGGGGGAGACTGCAAGCCATCCTACCACCTCACTGCCAGCCAGCCATCCTACCACCTCACTACGCCAAGTCACAGTGTCACACAAACAGCAGGGTGTCACACAAACAGCAGACTGCAATGCCAGCCAGCCATCCTACCACCTCACTACGCCATGTCACAGTGTCACACAAACAGCAGGGGGAGACTGCAATGCCAGCCAGCCATCCTACCACCTCACTACGCCAAGTCACAGTGTCACACAAACAGCAGGGGGAGACTGCAATGCCAGCCAGCCATCCATCTACCACCTCACTACGCCAAGTCACAGTGTCACACAAACAGCAGGGGGAGACTGCAATGCCAGCCAGCCATCCTACCACCTCACTACGCCAAGTCACAGTGTCACACAAACAGCAGGGGGAGACTGCAATGCCAGCCAGCCATCCTACCACCTCACTACGCCAAGTCACAGTGTCACACAAACAGCAGGGGGAGACTGCAATGCCAGCCAGCCATCCTACCACCTCACTACGCCAAGTCACAGTGTCACACAAACAGCAGGGGGAGACTGCAATGCCAGCCAGCCATCCTACCACCTCACTACGCCAAGTCACAGTGTCACACAAACAGCAGTGGGAGACTGCAATGCCAGCCAGCCATCCTACCACCTCACTACACCAAGTCACAGTGTCACACAAACAGCAGGGGTCACACAAACAGCAGACTGCAATGCCAGCCAGCCATCCTACCACCTCACTACGCCAAGTCACAGTGTCACACAAACAGCAGGGGGAGACTGCAATGCCAGCCAGCCATCCTACCACCTCACTACGCCAAGTCACAGTGTCACACAAACAGCAGGGGCAGGGGAGACTGCAATGCCAGCCAGCCATCCTACCACCTCACTATGCCAAGTCACAGTGTCACACAAACAGCAGGGGAGACTGCAATGCCAGCCAGCCATCCTACCACCTCACTACGCCAAGTCACAGTGTCACACAAACAGCAGGGGCAATGCCAGCCAGACTGCAATGCCAGCCAGCCATCCTACCACCTCACTACTGCCAAGTCACAGTGTCACACAAACAGCAGGGGGAGACTGCAATGCCAGCCAGCCATCCTACCACCTCACTACGCCAAGTCACAGTGTCACACAAACAGCAGGGGGAGACTGCAATGCCAGCCAGCCATCCTACCACCTCACTACACCACGTCCCAAAGGCAAATCAAAATGTGTTCGTCAGATGCTTCGTAAACAACAGGTGTGAACTAACAGTGAAATGCTGTATCTCACAAAACAAAGAGATGCCACTATCACTACGCCATCTCATTGTCCACACCACCCAGCGTAGAAACACACACACACGTACACACACCACGGATTCCACACCAAGAATTTGGCGTAGGGGAGAGATGACCTTCACAGCTGGTGCAGAGGAGCACCCATCTCTGTGGACTACAAACGAGTGCTTCGCTTACACACTTAACTCAGCACTTTCCCTCTCTCCTCGCCCCTCCTCCACCCGCTGCTCCCTCGCTCCCCTCTCTCTCTCTTCATCTCACACTTCTAGTGTGACAACTCCTCACGAGACAGCCACAGCCTCTCAAGAACGGTAGCAAACCAAATGATAAAAGATGACACTCTCTCTCTCAATCTCTCTCTCTCACACACACACACACCCACCCTCTCGAACAAGGTGACTGCGGCCATGGGACTGTAGGATTTCATGACCAAAGGTCGGTGCCAAACTAAACTAACAGGCCCTAACATGTGGCTAACATGTGCTAACATGTGGCTAACATGGGCTAACATGTGGCTCTGGAGCCCAGCCCATTCAAGGAGTTCTGTTTTCACTCCAGCCCTATCGGCACTGGTGCCGGGATCTTTACAGCTCTCTTCGAGATGTGGCCAACTAGCTCATCGAGATGTGGCCAACTAGCTCACTGAGATGTGGCTATCTAGCTCATTGAGATGTGGCGAACTAGCTCATTGAGATGTGGCCAACTAGCTCATCAAGATGTGGCCAACTAGCTCACTGAGATGTGGCTATCTAGTTCAGTGAGATGTGGCGAGCTAGCTCATTGAGATGTGGCTAGCTAGCTCATTGAGATGTGGCGAGCTAGCTCATTGAGATGTGGCGAGCTAGCTCATTGAGATGTGGCGAGCTAGCTCATTGAGATGTGGCTAGCTAGCTCATTGAGATGTGGCAAACTAGCTCATTGAGATGTGGCTAGCTAGCTCATTGAGATGTGGCGAGCCAGCTTATTGAGATGCAGCTAGCTTCTCATTAAGATGTGGCTAGCTAGCTCACTGAGATGTGGCGAGCTAGCTTATTGAGATGTGTTAAATAGTCAATACATCATCAATATATCCCAACCTGGGGAGTCAATACACTGTATTATGAAAAGGTTACAGTGTAGTTACGACCACGTAATCTGATTGGTCAAACTTGCATTCCAGCCACGATGTTATTGAGCCAAACATCAATGCTAGCCTTTGTGTTCCTGAAAAATGACCAAATATGAGAGGTAGACAGCGAGCCATGAGCCACGGTGACTAACGAGCACTTAGAATCCAGAGATACAGGCTCGATACAGACTGTATACACAGAAACACATTCATTTATAACATAACATATCATTGACATGCAAGAGGATGAAAGAACATCATAGACATTACATACAGTATGTGTCTGTTTCAGGAACTGCCTCGTCTTTGTTGTAAAATGTTCCTCTCTTATTTCAAAGGTTTTTTCTACATTTTCTCTTGACAGCCTGTCTGATGAAGTAGCCTCTTTTCAAGAGGCAAGTGGACAACGGCAGAACTTAAACCCTCCCTGGGGCTAACACACTTGTGGATAGGTGTGGCAGCTTTTCCTCATCATCACACGTGTGTGTGTGTGTGTGTGTGTGTGTGTGTGTGTGTGTGTGTGTGTGTGTGTGTGTGTGTGTGTGTGTGTAAAGTACACCGTGCTTCATGTAGGATATGCAGTGCATTCAGAGAGTATTCAGACAATACCCCATAATGGCAATCAACAACTGTTTTTTTGACATTTTTGCAAATGTATTACAAATTTAAAAAAGGAAATATTACATTCACGTAAGTATTCAGACCTTTTCCTCAGTACTTTGTTGAAGTACCTTTGGCAGTGATTACAGCCTCGGGTCTTCTTGGGTATGTAGATCCTCTCAAGCTCTATCAGGTTGGATGGGGAGCATCACAGCTATTATCAGGTCTCTCCAGAGGTGTTCGATCGGGTTCAAGTCTGGGCTCTGGCTGGGCCACTCAAGGACATTCACAGACTTATCCTGAAGCCACTCTTGTGTTGTCCTGTTGGAAGGTGAACCTTTGCCACCAGTCTGAAGTCCTGAGCGCTCTGGAGCAGGTTTTTATCAAGGATCTCTCTGTACTTTGCTACTTTCATCTTTCCCTCGATCCTGACTAGTCTCCCAGCCCCTGCTGCTGAAAAACACATCATGATGCTGCCACCACCATGCTTCAACGTAGGGATGGTGCCAGGTTTCCTCCAGAGGTGACGCTGGGCATTGAGGCCAAATCTTGGTTTCAGGCCAATCTTGGTTTCATCAAAATCTTGATTCTCATAGTCAGAGTACTTTAGGTGCCTTTTGGCAAACTCCAAGTGGACTGCCATGTGCCTTTTACTGAGGAGTGGTTTCCGTCTGACCTCTCTACTATAAAGGCCTAATTGGTGGAGTGCTGCAGAGATGGTTGTCCTTTTGGAAGGTTCTCCCATCTCCGCAGAGGAACTCTGGAGCTCTGTCAGAGTGACTTTTGGGTTCTTGGTCACCTCCCGTCTCCCCCGATTGCTCAGTTTGGCCGGGTGGCCAAATCTAGGAAGAGTCTTGGTGGTTCCAAACTTCTTCCATTTAAGAATGATGGAGGCCACTGTGTTCTTGGGGACCTTCAATGCTGCAGCCCTTTTTTGGTACCCTTCCCCAGATCTGTCCCTCGACACAATTCTGTCTCGGAGCTCTACGGACAATACCTTCAACCTCACGGCTTGGTTTTTGCTCTGACATGCACTGTCAACTGTGGGACCTTATATAGACAGGTGTGTGCCTTTTCAAATCATGTCCAATTTATCACAGGTGGACTCCAATCAAGTTGTAGAAACATCTCAAGGATGATCAATGAATACAGGATGCACTTGAGCTCAATTTGTTTTATTTTTTAATTTAACCTTCATTTAACTAGGCAAGTCAGTTAAGAACACATTCTTATTGACAATGACGGCCTACCGGGGAACAGTGGGTTAACTGCCTTGTTCAGGAGCAGAATGACAGATCTTTTCCTTGTCAGCTCGGGGATTCGATCCAGCAACCTTTCGGTTACTGGCCCAACGCTCTAACCACTAGGCTACCTGCCGACCCAAAGTCTCATAATAACGGTCTGAAAACTTATGTAAGGTATTTCTGTTTATTTCTGTTTATTTGCTTTTTCATTATGGGGTATTGTGTGTAGATTGATGAGGAAAAAATGTATTTAATACGTTTAATACGTTTTAGAATAAGGCTGTAAACGTAACAAAATGTGGAAAAAGTCAAGCGGTCTGAACACTTTCCGAATGCACTGTAGTAATAGACCTAGGCTGTGTGGCCCACTATCATACAGAATCTCACAATGTAAACACTAAGTTAACGAGAAAGGGAATGCAACGGGGTGCATGCAATATTATAAGAAATATTATAAACTGGGTGGTTCGAATGCTGAATGCTGAATGCCCTGAATGCTTTTATCTCCCTCACCAACTTCAAACATCTGCTATCTGAGCAGCTAACCGATCACTGCAGCTGTACATAGTCTATCGGTAAATAGCCCACCCAATTTTACCTACCTCATCCCCATACTGTTTATATTTATTTACTTTTCTGCTCTTTTGCACACCAGTATCTCTACCTGTACATGACCATCTGATCATTTATCACTCCAGTGTTAATCTGCTAAATTGTAATTATTCGCCTACCTCCTCATGCCTTTTGCACACAATGTATATAGACTCTTTTTCTTTTTTTCTTCTTCTTTTTTTCCCTTTTTTTTCCTACTGTGTTATTGACTTGTTAATTGTTTACTCCATCTGTAACTCTGTGTTGTCTGTTCACACTGCTATGCTTTATCTTGGCCAGGTCGCTGTTGTAAATGAGAACTTGTTCTCAACTAGCCTACCTGGTGAAATAAATCAAAAATGCTGATTGGCTGAAAGCCATGGTATATCAGACCGTGTACCATGGGTATGACAAAAAAAAAGACAATTTATTGTTTTAATTACGTTGGTAACCAGTTTATAATAGCAACAAGGCACCTCAGGGGTTTGTGATATATGCCCTTAGTCGTGGTATATTGGCCATTTACCACACCTCCTTGGGCGTTATTGCTTGAAATCATATCAACAATACTACATGCAAATGTAATAACATGATGTTATGACTGTATTAACATCAATTCTACTATGTAAGGGCATAAGGGCATATTGTTGTGTCAAATGGAACATCAATTGAAACACACATTATAAAATACAGTGACTCAAGACATATAGAGCCTCTACAATCCAATTCCTAGAGATTTTGCCCTCAAGCTGAGCTGTTCATTAATTCCGCTTTAGTGAGTGGGACACACTGTGGTAACGACTTGGCGCTCTGAACATACTGTAGACCTGCCCTGTGACCATGTGTCAGTACCATGACTTCAGCCCTCTCTCCTCCTCTTTCCCCCCCCCCTCTCTCTTGATCCATGTGACTCTCTCCATCTCTTTTCCCATCTCTCTTTCTCTCTGCCTCTACCTTTCCATCCATCCCTCCCCATCTCTCTTTCTTTCTCTCGCTCTGCCTCTATCTTTCCATCTCTCACTCGGCATCTTTTTCTGTTTAATTCTCCCTCCCCCTCCATCCCGCCATCATTCCTCATAGAGAGGGAGCCGGGGGCTGAGAGAGCCAGAGAGCCAGGGGCTGCTGAGTCCGCCAAACAAGACACCATGTGTTTGTCAAGAAGCGACAGATGGCAAGGGAGGTGAGAGGGAGGAGAGGAGAAAGTTTAGGCTTGACAAATAAGTCCTAGATGTAGTAGCTCTGGAACTTTCCATTGGGGGAACAAGAGTCAGTTTCAGTCCCAGGGAAGGTGACTTCGACATAAGGTGACTTGTTTCCCCATCACCCAATGCCTTTCCAGTGTCTATGAGTGCCACAAACTCAGAATGTTGTAATTTTTAAAGGTGTTTTACTAGATGGGAGGACTGTGTTCTTGCCCCAGTTTCACCTGAGGCTCTGAACAGCTGCCTGCTGTGAGTAACACTGGCCCTGCTAAGCCAGGGGGCGCCATCAGGGTACTTTCTAGAGCTACAATGCCCGGGTTAGAGGCCACACACACACACACACACACACACACACACACACACACACACACACACACACACACACACACACACACACACACACACACACACACACACACACACACACACACACACACACCCTCCTCCTGGGCCCAAGCCAAGGGATATAAGAGCAATCTCTGTTCTCTATCATGCTCTCTTTCTCTCTCCCTCTCTGTTCTCACTTTCCCCTCTCTCCCACATCTCTCTCTCTCAGTTCTGCTCTGAATCGCAAAGGGCCGTTTGCTGGCTGGCTGGCTGGCACCACTTCATCACTCTCACAGTGCCTCACCTAATGGCCTCACCTCAGCCCAGACGACCATTAGGACCCCTGCTCTGCTGCTGGGTGCTAACAGCACTGCTTGTCTGACACCCCATCCATCATGGGTCAATCGGTGCCCTCTGTAGCCAGGCAATATGACGGAAACCTCTGGAGACAACCCCTTTGGACAAAATCTCAAATTATGCCCTATTCCCAGACATAGTAGTGGACTACTTTGGACCAGACTACTCTATGGGGAAACGGGTCGTCATTAGAGAGAGCATCCTCTGTGTCATCAGTGCCAACGCATGGATCTGTGACCTCTCAATTTCTGCACAGGAATATGAGGCAAAGGTTCCCCAATCCCCTTTATACAACCTTCCAAGGCACCAGTTGATTAATCTACACAAGCAAACAAAATCGAATCAAATGAAATGATATTTTTCACATGCTTCCTAAACAACGGGTGAAATGCTTAGTTACGGGCCTTTCCCAACGGTGCAGAGAGAAAAATATAGAAAAAATAATAAATTGGAATGATTAAATATTGAGTAACTTGGCTGTATACACCGGGTACCAGTACCGAGTCGATGCACAGGGGTAAGAGGTCATTGAGGTAGATATGTACATATCGATAGGGATAAAGTGACTAGACAGTAGCAGCAGCGTATGGTATGAGTCAAAACGGTTAGTGCAAAGAGGGTCAATGCAGATAGTCCGGGTAGCTATTTGATTCACTACAATATTTAGCAGTCTTATGGCTTGGGGGTAGAATCTGTTCAGGGTCGTGTTGGTTCTAGACTTGGTGCATCGG
>NC_056442.1:23984302-24019302 GCF_018296145.1 Oncorhynchus tshawytscha | reverse complement strand
CACTCCGGGAACACAGATTAGAACGTTCTGTAGTCGCCACGGGACCCCAGGTCCGATCTCCATGGTTATGGGGGGCAGAGGTAGATCCCTCAGGTGATGAACATGTGACGATAAGGGCTTTTAGTCGGTCCTGTTACCGTGGCAACAGTCTCCGCCCCCCAGGCTCCTTGGTTTAAGACACACGTTGCTCCAGAGATATTACCACGTCTCAAGACGCAGTCAGTCAGAGCATCGGAGAGGATCACCAAGAGAACGGATCTTTCACATAGAGCAATGAGAAGATCGAGGATGGTGTATCATTTTTTCTCTGTCATCGTTGCTATGTGTCACGCAGGCTAAAACTTCACAGAAACCAACAGGACTTTCGACCCAAATGGAAAACGTCTTTGTTCAACTCCGTGGTTGTGAGGACAACATTTCTTAACATTTGGATAAATCTCAGATATTTGGAATTGATAAGCATTACATGTACCGTAAGTGCGATCAAGCAGTTCCTGTCCCACAAACAAATCAGCGCCAACCAAACACTGCTGCCTGGTATAACAGGTATAGGCCTCAGGGGCAATTGATGCTTGATCTGAAAATGTGGTCGGAGACCCTGTATGGATGGTGTGACCCAATTGCGGATCCTCCGGAGGCACGCCGAGGACAAATTGAGCTCTGTACCGCGCCTCTCCACATAGCTCCGCATTGACATGATTGGTTGACGGTAGGTGGGGGCGGGAGGTAGGTGGGGGCGGGAGGTCCAAGATAAACACAAACTCACTTCTTTCACAACAGCTCTGCGCCACATCGGTAAAGCACAGAAAGTTTGAATGCACCTGACTTCTGCAGTGGCTGAATCATCACAAAATGCTGCACGACCAATGAGGACGCTCTACAACAAAGCTTTATTAGTGTCCAACAAGCTTTCTCTGCCCTTAACCTTGTTCTGAACACTTCCAAAACAAAGGTCATGTGGTTTGGTAAGAAGAATGCCCCCTCTCCCCAGAGTTGTGATTACTACCTCTGGGGGTTTAGAGCTTGAGGTAGTCACCTCATACAAGTACTTGGGAGTATGGCTAGACGGTACACTGTCCTTCTCTCAGCACATATCAAAGCTGCAGGCTAAGGTTAAATCTAGACTTGGTTTCCTCTATTGTAATCTCTCCTCTTTCACCCCAGCTGCCAAACTAACCCTGATTCAGATGACCATCCTACCCATGCTATATTACGGAATCATAATTTATAGATTGGCAGGTAAGGGTGCTCTCGAGCGGCTAGATGTTCTTTACCATTCAGCCATCAGATTTACCACCATTGCTCCTTATAGGACACATCACTGCACTCTATTCTCCTCTGTAAACTGGTCATCTCTGTATACCCGTTGCAAGACCCACTGGTTGATGCTTATTTATAAAACCCTCTTAGGCCTCACTCCTCACTATCTGAGATGCCTACTGCAGCCCTCATCCTCCACATACAACACCCGTTCTGCCAGTCACATTCTGTTAAAGGCCCCCAAGGCACACACATCCCTGGGTCGCTCCTCTTTTCAGTTCGCTGCAGCTGCCAACTGGAACGAGCTGCAAAAAACCCTCAAACTGGACCGTTTTATCTCTTCATTCAAAGACTCAATCAAGGACACTCTTACTGAAAGTTGTGGCTGCTTCACGTGATGTATTGTTGTCTCTACCTTCTTGCCCTTTGTGCTGCTGTCTGTGCCAAATAATGTTTGTACCATGTTTTGTGCTGCTACCATGTTGGGCTGCTGTCATGTTGTGTTGCTACCATGTTGTTGTCATGTGTTGCTACCATGTTGTTGTCATGTTGTGTTGCTACCATGTAGTTGTCATGTTGTGTTGTTGCCATGCTATGTTGTTATCTTAGGTCTCTCTTTATGTAGTGTTGTGGAGTCTCTCTTGTCATGATGTATGTTCTGTCCTATATTTTAATTTAATTTTTCATTTTTAATTCCAGCCCCCGTCCCCACAGGAGGCCTTATGGCTTTTGAAAGGACACCATTGTAAATAATAATTTGTTCTTAACTGACTTGCCAAGTTAAATAAAGGTTAAATAAAATAAATAAAATAATAATAATGCCCAGGAGTTGAGGAGAACCAAGGATGCACCTCCCTCTAGTGGTGAGATGAGAAAGAACAGGGGGGAAATGCGTTGTTTCTCCTCAAGACAAGACTAGAAATACATTGACTCACTCCTCTGGTTCTCTCCAGTGGGCAAAACATATATGACACGTTGACGGCGGCGACAGACTAATACTGTAGGTCACTGAACGAAAAGAGGCCTAAAAGGCAAATGTGATTCAGAGGGTGAGCTTCGTTAACAGAGAACTCATGTGAAAACATGTGTTCAGTTAAATTAAAATAGCATTGGACTGGTTACGACTTGAATAGTAACACCCTCTTGAAGGAAGCCAAGGGAAACAGCAGCTAGGGGTGAAACAGCAGCTAGGGGTGAAACAGCAGCTAGGGGTGAAACAGCAGCTAGGGGTGAAACAGCAGCTAGGGTGAAACAGCAGCTAGGGGTGAAACAGCAGCTAGGGGTGAAACAGCAGCTAGGGGTGTAAACAGCAGCTAGGGGTGAAACAGCAGCTAAGGGTGAAACAGCAGCTAGGGTGAAACAGCAGCTAGGGGTGAAACAGCAGCTAGGGGGTGAAACAGCAGCTAGGGGTGAAACAGCAGCTAGGGGTGCAACAGCAGCTAGGGGTGCAACAGCAGCTAGGGGTGAAACAGCTGTAGACAGAGCAGTAGCCGAACTTGAGATATAACCGTATCTAATGGGCAAACCTTCTATTTAACTCAACGCATTACTGCACTGATACTGTATTACTGCACTGATACTGTATTACTACACTGATACTGTATTACTACACTGATACTGTATTACTACACTGATACTGTTTTACTACACTGATACTGTATTACTGCACTGATACTGTTTTACTGCACCGATACTGTATTACTGCACCGATACTGTATTACTGCACCGATACTGTTTTACTGCACCGATACTGTATTCCTGCACTGATACTGTATTACTACACTGATACTGTATTACTGCACTGATACTGTATTACTGCACTGATATTGTATTACTGCACCGATACTGTATTACTGCACTGATACTGTATTACTACACTGATACTGTTTTACTGCACTGATACTGTATTACTGCACTGATACTGTATTACTACACTGATATTGTTTTACTGCACTGATACTGTATTACTGCACTGATACTGTATTACTGCACTGATACTGTATTACTGCACTGATACTGTATTACTGCACCGATACTGTATTACTACACTGATATTGTTTTACTGCACTGATATTGTTTTACTGCACCGATACTGTATTACTGCACTGATACTGTATTACTACACTGATACTGTATTACTGCACTGATACTGTATTACTGCACTGATACTGTATTACTGCACTGATACTGTATTACTACACTGATATTGTTTTACTGCACTGATACTGTTTTACTACACTGATACTGTTTTACTACACTGACATTGTTTTACTGCACTGATACTGTTTTACTACACTGATATTGTTTTACTGCACTGATACTGTTTTACTACACTGATACTGTATTACTGCACTGATACTGTTTTACTACACTGATACTGTATTACTGCACCGATACTGTTTTACTGCACTGATACTGTTTTACTGCACTGATACTGTATTACTACACTGACACTGTTTTACTGCACCGATACTGTATTACTGCACTGATACTGTATTACTGCACTGATACTGTATTACTGCACTGATACTGATCTCAAAGCAGGACTTAGCCCTTAATACTCAACAGTCTTACATTTGACATCAGAACAGTCTAGCAGTCTAACCAGTTCGTAAAGACAGGAGCTAACGTGATTACACACCGTTGGTTTCTGCAGTGCGTGCTGTAACATTAGCTATCTGTGAGCAGAACGGCCTTGCGTTCTGCGTGTTCTCAATCTTGCTGTGGGAAGCGGGGCGGAGGAGCGAGAGAACGTCCATCCTGAGGTTAGAGGACGGGCGCGGTACTATCACTTCCTATAAAGGGATGGGTGTGGTGCCATCACTTCCTTCACGAAAAACCCATCAACTCTCAGAATCAGTTCTCAACCTATTTCTCACTCAGCCTCCGCATGACCCCTAATAACACTTCCTTAAATAGGACGGCGAGTTACTTTCACAACATACCGTACAACCCAGCCAAGAGACTTTTACAGGAAGAAGGAGAACCTCTCTTGCAAGAGAGGAGACCAAACAAGCACAGGTGGACCTACGTTCGTTTACCCGGCCCTCCTGAAAATAAAGGCTTTCCAAAAAAACAAAAACAGCAGAGAGTAAATGCCACGCCTCGAAAATAGCTTCTGCTGAAGCTTGTCGACAGTTAACATTTCCACCTGGGCAAAAAAGTGATGAAACATACATGACTTCCTCTCAGATAGATAATAGCTCCACTGTTGCTGTGTTGTTGGCTGTTGGAGGAGCACGGTGTCGGTTGCATTGTGCGAGTCATTTTTTATCATCCGTCTCTGACTCTTGAAGATGGTCAACATCTCTACCAGCGCAGATGGGTTAATTAGCAAAGAACATCTTCTCTCAGATAATATTGTGGGTAATGGAGTGAAGGTCCCGTGGTGAAGTGTGAACCAGCCATCCAAAAGGCCCAGATTCAGACATCTTACCCCTGCTCCAAGATGACTAGCTCACAGGTAGAGTCAGACATCTTACCCCTGCTCCAAGATGACTAGCTCACATGTAGAGTCAGACATCTTACCCCTGCTCCAAGATGACTAGCTCACATGTAGAGTCAGACATGTTACCCCTGTTCCAAGATGACTAGCTCACATGTAGAGTCACACATGTTACCCCTGCTCCAAGATGACTAGCTCACATGTAGAGTCAGACATGTTACCCCTGTTCCAAGATGACTAGCTCACATGTAGAGTCAGACATGTTACCCCTGCTCCAAGATGACTAGCTCACATGTAGAGTCAGACATGTTACCCCTGCTCCAAGATGACTAGCTCACATGTAGAGTCAGACATGTTACCCTGCTCCAAGATGACTAGCTCACATGTAGAGTCAGACATGTTACCCCTGTTCCAAGATGACTAGCTCACATGTAGAGTCACACATGTTACCCCTGCTCCAAGATGACTAGCTCACATGTAGAGTCAGACATCTTACCCCTGCTCCAAGATGACTAGCTCACATGTAGAGTCAGACATCTTACCCCTGTTCCAAGATGACTAGCTCACATGCAGAGTCAGACATCTTACCCCTGTTCCAAGATGACTAGCTCACATGCAGAGTCAGACATCTTACCCCTGCTCCAAGATGACTCGCTCACATGCAGAGTCACACATGTTACCCCTGCTCCAGGATGACTAGCTCACATGTAGAGTCAGACATCTTACCCCTGCTCCAAGATGACTAGCTCACATGCAGAGTCAGACATCTTACCCCTGCTCCAAGATGACTCGCTCACATGTAGAGTCAGACATCTTACCCCTGCTCCAAGATGACTAGCTCACATGTAGAGTCACACATGTTACCCCTGCTCCAGGATGACTAGCTCACATGTAGAGTCAGACATCTTACCCCTGTTCCAAGATGACTAGCTCACATGTAGAGTCACACATGTTACCCCTGCTCCAGGATGACTAGCTCACATGTAGAGTCAGACATCTTACCCCTGCTCCAAGATGACTAGCTCACATGTAGAGTCAGACATCTTACCCCTGCTCCAGGATGACTAGCTCACATGTAGAGTCACACATGTTACCCCTGCTCCAGGATGACTAGCTCACATGTAGAGTCAGACATCTTACCCCTGCTCCAGGATGACTAGCTCACATGTAGAGTCAGACATCTTACCCCTGCTCCAGGATGACTAGCTCACATGTAGAGTCAGACATCTTACCCCTGCTCCAGGATGACTAGCTCACATGTAGAGTCAGACATCTTACCCCTGCTCCAGGATGACTAGCTCACATGTAGAGTCAGACATCTTACCCCTGCTCCAAGATGACTAGCTCACATGTAGAGTCAGACATCTTACCCCTGCTCCAGGATGACTAGCTCACATGTAGAGTCAGACATCTTACCCCTGTTCCAAGATGACTAGCTCACATGTAGAGTCACACATGTTACCCCTGCTCCAAGATGACTAGCTCACATGTAGAGTCACACATGTTACCCCTGCTCCAGGATGACTAGCTCACATGTAGAGTCAGACATCTTACCCCTGCTCCAGGATGACTAGCTCACATGTAGAGTCAGACATCTTACCCCTGCTCCAAGATGACTAGCTCACATGTAGAGTCACACATGTTACCCCTGCTCCAGGATGACTAGCTCACATGTAGAGTCAGACATCTTACCCCTGTTCCAAGATGACTAGCTCACATGTAGAGTCAGACATCTTACCCCTGTTCCAAGATGACTAGCTCACATGTAGAGTCACACATGTTACCCCTGCTCCAGGATGACTAGCTCACATGTAGAGTCACACATGTTACCCTGCTCCAAGATGTCCAGCTCACATGCAGAGTCACACATGTTACCCCTGCTCCAAGATGACTAGCTCACATGTAGAGTCACACATGTTACCCCTGTTCCAAGATGACTAGCTCACATGTAGAGTCACACATGTTACCCTGCTCCAAGATGACTAGCTCACATGTAGAGTCACACATGTTACCCTGCTCCAAGATGACTAGCTCACATGTAGAGTCACACATGTTACCCCTGCTCCAAGATGACTAGCTCACATGTAGAGTCACACATGTTACCCTGCTCCAAGATGTCCAGCTCACATGCAGAGTCACACATGTTACCCTGCTCCAAGATGACTAGCTCACATGTAGAGTCACACATGTTACCCCTGCTCCAAGATGACTAGCTCACATGTAGAGTCACACATGTTACCCTGCTCCAAGATGACTAGCTCACATGTAGAGTCACACATGTTACCCCTGCTCCAAGATGACTAGCTCACATGTAGAGTCACACATGTTACCCTGCTCCAAGATGACTAGCTCACATGTAGAGTCACACATGTTACCCCTGCTCCAAGATGACTAGCTCACATGTAGAGTCACACATGTTACCCCTGCTCCAAGATGACTAGCTCACATGTAGAGTCACACATCTTACCCTGCTCCAAGATGACTAGCTCACATGTAGAGTCACACATGTTACCCCTGCTCCAAGATGACTAGCTCACATGTAGAGTCACACATGTTACCCTGCTCCAAGATGACTAGCTCACATGTAGAGTCACACATGTTACCCCTGCTCCAAGATGACTAGCTCACATGTAGAGTCAGACATCTTACCCCTGCTCCAAGATGACTAGCTCACATGTAGAGTCACACATGTTACCCCTGCTCCAAGATGACTAGCTCACATGTAGAGTCACACATGTTACCCTGCTCCAAGATGACTAGCTCACATGTAGAGTCACACATGTTACCCTGCTCCAAGATGACTAGCTCACATGTAGAGTCACACATGTTACCCTGTTCCAAGATGACTAGCTCACATGTAGAGTCACACATGTTACCCTGCTCCAAGATGACTAGCTCACATGTAGAGTCACACATGTTACCCTGCTCCAAGATGTCCAGCTCACATGCAGAGTCACACATGTGTGCACACGTGCGTGTCTGTGTGTGCGTGTATATACAGTGCAACACATCACATCTCACCTGTAGGATCCACATCTGCACAGTCATTCACACACAGAGAGAGAGAGGGGTGGGGGAGAGGGGGATAGAGGGGAGAGAGAGAGAGAGAAGGGACAGAGGTGAAGAAAAAAGGGAGGGGAGGGGGAGAGAGACAGGAGAGAAAGGGGACAGAGGTGGAGAAAAAGGTAGGGGAGAGGGAGAGATGGAGGGGTGAGAGGAGATGGAGAAAGACAGGGAGATGGAAAGGGAGGGGGCAGGGGAAGGGTGGGGCAGAGACAGAGACAAAGAAGAAGAGCACAACAACACTCATCCGCCATGACAGTGCGTCTGTCCACCACCTTCCTGCTCCGACAGTATTACGCATCCCAAATGGCACCCTATTCCCTATATAATGCACTACTTTTGACCAGAGGGCTCTGGAAGTGCACTATAAGTAGCGCACTATAAAGGGAATATGGTGCCATTGAGACGCAGCCTATGTCCACACATCAGACATGGAAGTCCTTGTTAGTCTCAATACCGTAAACATTTCAACCCAAAATGACTTTCTGAGAAACATGAGAACCAGACGTGAGAAAAGAGAACAGACAATTGTTACCACATAAAAAAAACATGAACCTATGAAAACTATTGATAAAAAACTCTTGATTAGAAAAATGCTCTTTAATGACACCTGGGGAGAAGAAAAAGCCACTGGGAATTTTCACCTGTCGACAGACGTGTGCTCAGAAACCAGAGAAGCACGTTTATATAAGGACTGGGGAGTGGTACGTACCACGGGCCTTTTCTCCGTGTTCCACAAGAAAGAACGACTCAGGTCCTCAGCAAAAAGAGACTAACAGACAAAAGAAAAGGAAAATGCAGACAAAGAAAGGAGAGAGGACTCACCAAAATTACAGACAGAGAAAGGAGAGAGGACTCACCAAAATTACAGACAGAGAAAGGAGAGAGGACTCACCAAAATTACAGACAGAGAAAGGAGAGAGGACTCACCAAAATTACAGACAGAGAAAGGAGAGAGGACTCACCAAAATTACAGACAGAGAAAGGAGAGAGGACTCACCAAAATTACAGACAGAGAAAGGAGAGAGGACTCACGACATTTACAGACAGAGAAAGGAGAGAGGACTCACCAAAATTACAGACAGAGAAAGGAGAGAGGACTCACCAAAATTACAGACAGAGAAAGGAGAGAGGACTCACCAAAATTTACAGACAGAGAAAGGAGAGAGGACTCACCAAAATTACAGACAGAGAAAGGAGAGAGGACTCACCAAATTTACAGACAGAGAAAGGAGAGAGGACTCACCAAAATTTACAGACAGAGAAAGGAGAGAGGACTCACCAAAATTACAGACAGAGAAAGGAGAGAGGACTCACCACATTTACAGACAGAGAAAGGAGAGAGGACTCACCAAAATTACAGACAGAGAAAGGAGAGAGGACTCACCACATTTACAGACAGAGAAAGGAGAGAGGACTCACCACATTTACAGACAGAGAAAGGAGAGAGGACTCACCACATTTACAGACAGAGAAAGGAGAGAGGACTCACCAAAATTACAGACAGAGAAAGGAGAGAGGACTCACCACATTTACAGACAGAGAAAGGAGAGAGGACTCACCACATTTACAGACAGAGAAAGGAGAGAGAGACTCACCACATTTACAGACAGAGAAAGGAGAGAGAGAACTCACCACATTTACAGACAGAGAAAGGAGAGAGGACTCACCACATTTACAGACAGAGAAAGGAGAGAGAGAGAACTCACCACATTTACAGACAGAGAAAGGAGAGAGGACTCACCACATTTACAGACAGAGAAAGGAGAGAGGACTCACCAAAATTACAGACAGAGAAAGGAGAGAGGACTCACGACATTTACAGACAGAGAAAGGAGAGAGAGGACTCACCACATTTACAGACAGAGAAAGGAAAGAGATAGAACTCACCACATTTACAGACAGAGAAAGGAGAGAGAGAGGACTCACGACATTTACAGACAGAGAAAGGAGAGAGAGAACTCACCACATTTACAGACAGAGAAAGGAAAGAGATAGAACTCACCACATTTACAGACAGAGAAAGGAGAGAGAGAGGACTCACCACATTTACAGACAGAGAAAGGAGAGAGAGAGAACTCACCACATTTACAGACAGAGAAAGGAGAGAGAGAGACTCACCACATTTACAGACAGAGAAAGGAGAGAGAGAGAACTCACCACATTTACAGACAGAGAAAGGAGAGAGAGACTCACCACATTTACAGACAGAGAAAGGAGAGAGATAGAACTCACCACATTTACAGACAGAGAAAGGAGAGAGAGAGAACTCACCACATTTACAGACAGAGAAAGGAGAGAGAGAGAACTCACCACATTTACAGACAGAGAAAGGAGAGAGAGAGAACTCACCACATTTACAGACAGAGAAAGGAGAGAGAGAGACTCACCACATTTACAGACAGAGAAAGGAGAGAGAGAACTCACCACATTTACAGACAGAGAAAGGAAAGAGATAGAACTCACCACATTTACAGACAGAGAAAGGAGAGAGAGAGAACTCACCACATTTACAGACAGAGAAAGGAAAGAGATAGAACTCACCACATTTACAGACAGAGAAAGGAGAGAGAGAGAGAACTCACCACATTTACAGACAGAGAAAGGAGAGAGAGAGAGAACTCACCACATTTACAGACAGAGAAAGGAGAGAGAGAGAGAACTCACCACATTTACAGACAGAGAAAGGAGAGAGAGAGAACTCACCACATTTACAGACAGAGAAAGGAGAGAGAGAGGACTCACCACATTTACAGACAGAGAAAGGAGAGAGAGGACTCACCACATTTACAGACAGAGAAAGGAGAGAGAGAACTCACCACATTTACAGACAGAGAAAGGAGAGAGAGAACTCACCACATTTACAGACAGAGAAAGGAGAGAGAGAGACTCACCACATTTACAGACAGAGAAAGAGAGAGAGGACTCACCACATTTACAGACAGAGAAAGAGAGAGAGACTCACCACATTTACAGACAGAGAAAGGAGAGAGAGACTCACCACATTTACAGACAGAGAAAGGAGAGAGAGAGACTCACCACATTTACAGACAGAGGAACCACATTTACAGACAGAGAAAGAGAGAGAGGACTCACCACATTTACAGACAGAGAAAGGAGAGAGAGAACTCACCACATTTACAGACAGAGAAAGGAGAGAGAGAGAACTCACCACATTTACAGACAGAGAAAGGAGAGAGAGACTCACCACATTTACAGACAGAGAAAGGAGAGAGAGACTCACCACATTTACAGACAGAGAAAGGAGAGAGAGAGGACTCACCACATTTACAGACAGAGAAAGGAGAGAGAGGACTCACCACATTTACAGACAGAGAAAGGAGAGAGAGACTCACCACATTTACAGACAGAGAAAGGAGAGAGAGAGAACTCACCACATTTACAGACAGAGAAAGGAGAGAGAGAACTCACCACATTTACAGACAGAGAAAGGAGAGAGAGAACTCACCACATTTACAGACAGAGAAAGGAGAGAGAGGACTCACCACATTTACAGACAGAGAAAGGAGAGAGAGAACTCACCACATTTACAGACAGAGAAAGGAGAGAGAGAGAGAACTCACCACATTTACAGACAGAGAAAGGAGAGAGAGAACTCACCACATTTACAGACAGAGAAAGGAGAGAGAGAGAGAACTCACCACATTTACAGACAGAGAAAGGAGAGAGAGAGAGAACTCACCACATTTACAGACAGAGAAAGGAGAGAGAGAGAACTCACCACATTTACAGACAGAGAAAGGAGAGAGAGAGAACTCACCACATTTACAGACAGAGAAAGGAGAGAGAGAGGACTCACCACATTTACAGACAGAGAAAGGAGAGAGAGGACTCACCACATTTACAGACAGAGAAAGGAGAGAGAGAGAACTCACCACATTTACAGACAGAGAAAGGAGAGAGAGAGGACTCACCACATTTACAGACAGAGAAAGGAGAGAGAGAACTCACCACATTTACAGACAGAGAAAGGAGAGAGAGAACTCACCACATTTACAGACAGAGAAAGGAGAGAGAGAGACTCAGCACATTTACAGACAGAGAAAGGAGAGAGAGAGGACTCACCACATTTACAGACAGAGAAAGGAGAGAGAGAGAACTCACCACATTTACAGACAGAGAAAGGAGAGAGAGAGAACTCACCACATTTACAGACAGAGAAAGGAGAGAGAGAAGACTCACCACATTTACAGACAGAGAAAGGAGAGAGAGAGAACTCACCACATTTACAGACAGAGAAAGGAGAGAGAGAACTCACCACATTTACAGACAGAGAAAGGAGAGAGAGAACTCACCACATTTACAGACAGAGAAAGGAGAGAGAGAGGACTCACCACATTTACAGACAGAGAAAGGAGAGAGAGAGAACTCACCACATTTACAGACAGAGAAAGGAGAGAGAGAACTCACCACATTTACAGACAGAGAAAGGAGAGAGAGAGGACTCACCACATTTACAGACAGAGAAAGGAGAGAGAGAGAGAACTCACCACATTTTGCGAGGCATCTTTGCTCGGTGCGAGTTACCCGACCTTCACTCCTCCTTTCAACCCTCTGTCCTCCCTATCCCCCCATAAACACACACACACACACTCAGTCCTGATTATGGTGTTATTAATGAGGTGGTGTGCTTTTGGTGCAAATTGAATGCAGAGCGCTCACTTTGTAGTGGCAGGGGAGCGAGGGTGAGAGAGAGGGGGGAGGGAGTTGTTGCCAGCCTCTCATATCCCCAGGAGCATAGCCCGCTTGGTCCATCAGCAAATCCACACTGACCTGCTCTGACATGCAAGTAAGCCAACGTGCGCACACACACACACACACACACACACACACACTACTAAATCGGCTTTGACTGTCCAGAATTTGTTTAAGGATTTCAGAGAAATGGGCGGCGCACAAAAAATAATTCTGCACAAAAACACACATACAGGGCTTTAATGAGAGCTGTGAGAGAGGGGGAGAGAGGGGGAGAGAGGGGAGAGAGTGGGAGAGAGGGGGATGGAGGGGGAGAGAGTGGGAGAGAGGGGGAGAGAGGGGATAGAGGGGGAGAGAGGGGAGAGAGGGGGAGAGAGGGGGAGGGAGTGGGAGAGAGGGGGAGGGAGGGGGAGGGAGTGGGAGAGAGGGAGAGAGAGTGGGAGAGAGGGGGAGAGAGTGGGAGAGAGGGGGAGAGAGAGGGGAGAGAGGGGGAGAGAGTGGGAGAGAGGGGGAGGGAGGGGGAGAGAGGGGGAGAGAGTGGGAGAGAGGGAGAGAGTGGGAGAGAGGGAGAGAGTGGGAGAGAGGGGGAGAGCTACAGCACTACAGCAGCCTGTGAACAACAGACACCTGCAGCCAGCTGCTTTGAAGTTCCCCCTCTCACCCCTCCTCTCCCTCCCCTTCTCCCTCCCACTCCCTCCCACTCCCTCCACCACTGCCCCCTGTTCTCTCACCAACATGCCTGGTATACGTGACCTCGCTTGGAGGGGCCCTCGACAGGCAGACACACACAGACACGCAACCCAGCAGCCCAAAAACCCAGCCAGCCAGTTGACCAGCACTAGTCAGTGCCGTTTCAGCAGGAGCACGGTCCACAGTCACAGTCACGACTACCTCATTCATATTCAGGCCCACTCCAAACAGCATAATACACTTGGACCGCCACAGACTAAACAGATAGGCAACAGGCCAACCTTATTTAGCATATCCTGTGTGGGGCGGCTTGTTAAAATACACCTTGGGCACGTCCCAAATGGCGCCCTATTCCCTACACAGTGCTCTACTTATAGTGCACTACCACAGCCCTCTGGTCCAAAGTAGTGCACTATGCAGGGAAATATGGTACCATTTGGAAGGCAGCCCTCGATTTGGAGGTCTCTAATGGATCACAGAGCAGGGTACACTCCTTTTAAACTCCACCTCCTGTTGCTACTCAACATCAAGGTGACAGAGACAGTGGAAAGGGTAGATGTACAAATGAGAGGAAGAGAAAGAGAAGACGAGAGAAACAAATAATTGATGAGAGTGTTTATTTGTGCGTGGCAGTGAACTCGGTCATCCCCTGGGTGGCTATGAATAGCTATGGGGTTGTGAGGCAGAATCAGGATCCATTTTCTTGTCAACGGGAGACTAACCCAGACTAACACATCTCTAGCACATCTCTACCGCAAAATGCTCCTCTCATCACTACAGCAACCTCTATTACAGGGGTGGGGGAAACTTTTTGGCTCGAGGGCCACATCGGGATTTCAAAATTCACAGCTATATTGGCACCGATTTGTCTGTCAAAATGAATTGCGGGCCAGAAAGAGGGCAGTTATTTGAAAATATATAGGTCCATTATAATTTCTATAAATATATAGTTCCATTATAATTTCTATAAATATATAGGTCCATTATAATTTCTATAAATATATAGGTCCATTATAATTTATATAAATATATAGGTCCATTATAATTTATATAAACATACTGTATAGGTCCTTTCTATCTAGTCTCAGATGTTGAAGCGGCCTTGAGTGATTTTTTTAACCCACAATAACCATTCCCACACAAAAAAAGGAATAAACAGTATATTATTGACCTTTCTTTAATAAGTCACCATTGGGACCAGCGTGTCTTTTACAAGGGAGCCTTGAATATACAATTTCATAAAATACAAGATACACTGTATATAACCTCAGCAAGAAAAGAAATGTCCCTTTTTCAGGACCCCGTCTCTCAAAGATAATTCATAAAAATCCAAATAACTTCACAGATCTTAATTGTAAAGGGTTTAAACACTGTCCCATGCTTGTTCAATGAACCATAAACAATTCATGAACATGCACCTGTGGAACGGTCGTTAAGACACTAACAGCTTACAGATGGTAGGCAATTAAGGTCACAGTTATGAAAAGTTAGAACACTAAAGAGGCCTTTCTACTGACTCTGAAAAACACCAAAAGAAAGATACCCAGGGTCCCTGCTCATCTGCTTGAATAAATGGTAATAAATGTCAATGTCTATACTGTGAGACTCCTAAGACAGAGCTACAGGGAGACAGGACAGACAGCTGATCATCCTCGCAGTGGCAGAACGCGTGTAACAACACCTGCACAGGATCGGTACATCCGAACATCACACCTGCGGGACAGGTACAGGATGGTAACAACAACTGCCTGAGTTACACCAGGAACGCACAATCCCTCCATCAGTGCTCAGACTGTCCGTACCAGGCTGAGAGAGGCTGGAATGAGGGCTTATAGGCCTGTTGTAAGACAGGTCCTCACCAGAAATCACCGGCAACAATGTCGCCTATGGGCACAAACCCACCGTCGTTGGACCAGACAGGATTGACAAAAAGTGCTCTTCACTGACGAGTCGCGGTTTTGTCTCACCACGGGTGATAGTCGGATACACGTTTATCGTCGAAGGAATGAGCGTTACACTGAGGCCTGTACTCTGGAATGGGCTCAATTTGGAGGTGGAGGGTCTGTCATGGTCTGGGGTGGTGTGTCACAGCATCATCGGACTGAGCTTGTTGTCATTACAGGTAATCTCAATGCTGTGTGTTACAGGGAAGACATCCTCCTCCCTCATGTGGTACCCTTCCTGCAGGCTCATCCTGACATGACCCTCCAGCATGACAATGCCACCAGCCATACTGCTCGTTCTGTGCGCGATTTCCTGCAAGACAGGAATGTCAGTGTTCTGCCATAGCCAGCGAAGAGCCCGGATCTCAATCCCATTGAGCACGTCTGGGACCTGTTGGATCGGCGGGTGAGGGCTAGGGCCATTCCCCCCAGAAATGTCTGGGAACTTGCAGGTGCCTTGGTGGAAGAGTGGGGTAACATCTCACAGCAAGAACTGGCAAATCTGGTGCATTTGACAGTGAGAGGACGTTTATATGGTTTATATATATACAATTTGTTTTACTTTACTCAAACCTCCTGCGGCCCGGATTGAATGGGCCACCCATGCCCTATTAGCAAGACTCCCCAAACCAGTCCTCCTCCACTCAGGTAGACACATCGCTTTCCCTCAGCTCTGTTGGGTCAAGCCCGTATTCCAATATGTGGAGCCAACCATGGAGGAGGTTGGAAGGACTAAGAGAGGAGCTTCACACAATCCTGAACTCTAATGCTGGAAAAGCATGGCTGTCACTAATCACGCATGGAGTGTGCCAACATTTCTCCACCAACCCACGCATTTTTAGGCAAGCATGTGCCCAAGCTCTCTCTCTCTCTCCTTACATTTATGTCATTTAACAGACGCTCTTCTCCAGTGAGTTCATAAATGTTCATACTCTTTTCATACTGGTCCCCCGTGGGAATTAAACCCACAACCCTGGTATCGCAAGCGCCATGCTCTACCAACTAAGCCATACGGGACCTTCTTCTCCCCCTCTCTGCTTTTCTCGCTCTCCCCCTCCTTTTAACGATCTCTGTGAATGCAGATGTTCTGCGACAGCCCCTGCATCACAGTTTATGAACTCCCACAAGGCAGCCAGCGAAGGGGGAAAACAGTTGCAAAAAGGGAAGGTAGAATATAGAGAGAGTACATGACTGTGGATAAATAAATAGTGTATAGATCAGTGGAGATTAAACCACAGAGGGCCACGGGACCGTCGGCTCCTCTAAGCTCAGTGTCAATGGAACACTTACCGGCCTTTCAGCGCTGCGATGGTAGACTTGTCAATCCTAGAGAGAGAAAGAGAGAGAACGAGAGAGAGCGAGAGAGAGAGAGAAAGAGAGAGAATGAGAGAGAGAAAGAGCGAGAGGGTGAAAGAGAGAGAAAGAGAGAAAGAGGGAGAAAGAGAAAGAGCGAGAGAGAGAGAGCGAGAGAGAGAGCGAGAAGAGAGAGCGAGAGAGAGCGAGAAAGAGCGAGAGAGAGAAAGAGCGAGAGAGAGAAAGAGCGAGAGAGCGAGAGAGAGAGAGCGAGAAAGAGAGAAGAGAGAAAGAGAGAGGAGAGAAAGAGTGAGAGAGAGAGAGAGCGAGAAGAGAGAGAGCGAGAGAGAAGAGAGAGAGAGAGAGCGAGAAAGAGAGAGAGAGCGAGAAAGAGAGAGAGAGCGAGAGAAAGAAAGAAAGAAAGAAAGAGGGGGGTTAGGGGAGAGGGGGAGAGAGAGGGAGGTTACTGGTCATGGAACAAAATATGATGTTGTCTATGTTATCACTTAATTATGTGGCGCTAACAGGCGCAACATGGTTGGTACCTTCCAATGTAATAGATTAAATAATTGGTGTTGTAAAAAAATTCATTTTTAGATGCATGGAGTTCAAACACGAACACATTTTACAGGCCAGTCAACAAGAATGAACTCTGAGCGGATTCCAATAACAGCGGATTCCAATAACAGTCTGTCTGTGTGTGGTGAAGCCTGCATAATGCCATCACAGACATGAGTGGACACCTCTCACAACCATGAATGACCTTCATGACAACTGACCTGAAAATGTCAAGACTCCTAGTACAGTACACCTATGCTCCCTAACTACAAGCCCTATGTCACTTAGCCAAGTAGTATCTATGCCTCCCAAATGGTACCCTTGTCCCTACATAGGTGCACTACTTTTTTTACCAGGGCCCGATGGGCCTTGTTCAAAAGTAGTGTACTCTGTAGGTAATCAGATGCCATTTGATGTCTATTCCAGCTTCCTTGTCATCTCAGACATAAACAAATATCAGTTGAATGTTGTCCAGTGCTTTGAATATCATCATCACAATCTTTCTGGATGCTTCTATGAATGGCCTCTCTGTGATCATCATCATCACTGGTCAACAACAACCATAAAGCCCCCTGTAAGAGGCATCACAGTGTGGTCATTCTATAGCCCAGTCAGCCTCCCCACCCTCCTCTGCTGTCTCCACCCTGCCAGCCTTACACTGGCTGTGTACTATGAGACTCAGGGACAATGATGTAGGCTTTATTGGGCTGTATCTCTGGAGGCTCGTATAGAGAGGGGAAGTGGCCCTGCCCTGACCACAAGGCTGATACATACACCAACTCAAGAACATTGTCTGATAAGAAGCCTGCACACACCCTGTGACTACATCTCTCCATATGGAGTGTGTGTGTGTGTGTGTGTGTGTGTGTGTGTGTGTGTGTGTGTGTGTGTGTGTGTGTGTGTGTGTGTGTGTGTGTGCCTTACTATAAATACACAGAGATGCACAGAGATGCAGTCTGGAGGTACTCCTCCATCAAAAACAACAGTGTGTCTCAGCACCACAGATGGCATGGATGATTAATGCCATGATATATGCCTCTCCTCCACTAACTCTCCTTATGCTACCTCTTTTTCTCCTCCCTCATTACTTTCTCTCTCTCCTTCACCATCTGATGGGCCTGACACCTCCCTCCCTCCCTCAGTCTCTCTCTAATGCCCAGCCTGATCTTCAGAAATGCCACCACAACAGCAAGCTGGCATAGACCTGGCAGGCCACAGATAACTGTGTTCCCAGCTCTAGAGCAACAGTAGAAAGATGTAGCTTAGCAAGAATCCGAACAGCCACTACTTGAGAGTGGATGCAATAATTCATTTCAGCACCTTTTAACCTCTGGGTTTACTGTAGTCAACACTGTGCTTGCTTGGCAGCAGCCAGCCTGTTTCAGTGGGTTGACAGCATCAATGCAGTAATACATTGAGGTCAGCTGAGAGAGGGTAGTTCACCAGCTGTCTCATGGTCTCTCTACAGTGGCGTTTCCCAACCCTGGTCCTCCGGTTCACCCAACAGTACACATTTCCTTTGTAGCCCTGGATAAACACCTATTTCAACTCATTGAGGGCTTGATGATGAGTTGAATCAGGTGTGCTTATCCAGAGGTACAATAAAAATGTGTACTGTTGGGTGAACTGGACACAGCAACAGTAACACACAAAATGCATGCGTGTGCGTGCGTTTGTACCTGAAGTGAAGTGTGTGAAGGCGTGAAGCCAAGCTCCATTCACCACACGTTGTCAGCGTTTCTCTCTTCTGAGGCGATTGCCTTTTCACTTTTCAGGAAAAACTAACTCTCACACATGAAAATGTCATATAGGCCTTGCAAACTGAGATCATACATACACTACTTGTGTCAGCTCATGAATGTAAGAGATTCACTTAAAAGTGGCAATCTGGTATTTACTTTTAAATGAATATTACTTATAAATGCCTCATGAGCTAAGTTCAACTGTCTACCCCAAAATATGAGTTTGTTTTACATAAACAATATCATTATATAATTATAAACCAAAGCTGTTTAGCTTAAAAACATTTGATCATTTGGATCTCATGGATGGTCCCATTCCTCAGTTGTTTACCAAAAAAGTGGCAGGGAGTCTTGCTTTGTGTCATTAGACAAAAAGTGATCACATTTTCTGCACTTGAGATAAAAAAAACACCACTAGAGAAACACAAACAGAGTCCTACAGATGAGAGGACAACAACACAAAGCAACTCATTGACAACCGTCTGTGATCATTCCCCCTGGTAGAGACAGTACAGAGACAGAACAGCAGCCAAGCAAACTGCTGCAGAAGTGTTGCACACACACACACACACACACACACACAAAGTGGAACAGACAAAGCCCTCCACCCATCCTTCCTTTCAAAACACATACAGCTCTAGTCTGAACAACGGCAGCCTGCTGAGTTCACACACCCACGTTCACACACACACACCTCGAGCCACCAGCCGTACGAGAGTTAAGGTAACGTACCAGCCGTATCCCCCAAAGGATACACTCCTCTTCCTTCTCAGCATTCTGACAGGGGCAGTGGGATTGTCACTCTCACAGTTTTTTATCTCGCTCCTCTCTCTTTCACTCTCTCAGCCTTTGAAGAAGTGTAGACAGTCCTGCTCTGTTTCCCTCCTCCCTCACCTGTCCTGCCGCTGCACACAGTTTGGCACTTCAGCTTCTCAGCACACAACTCAGCTCCACACAGAGGGGAGGAGAGAGTACGGGGCTGGGAGGGGCCAGACATTTTTTCTCTCTCTCTCTCTCTCTCTCTCTCTCTCTCTCTCTCTCTCTCTCTCTCTCTCTCTCTCTCTCTCTCTCTCTCTCTCTCTCTCTCTCTCTCCTCTCTCTCTCTCTCTCTCTCTCTCTCTCTCTCTCTCTCTCTCTCTCTCTCTCTCTCTCTCTCTCTCTCTCCCTCCCTCTCTCTCTCCCTCTCTCTCTCTCTCTCTCTCCACACACAGCCACCCTCACACAGATTCCAGCACACACACACACACCACATATGCCTACGTACGCACACACATCCACACTGACTTCACACTCCCTGTGTATTCACTTGTCGTGTAACTATTAGTCTTTTTATTTGATCTTTAACTCTGCACTGTTTGAAAAAGACGTGCCAGGTTCACTATTAGTCTACACCTGTTGTCTACAAACCTGTGAGAAAGAACTGAACTGAAATGTCCCTCACACCCACATTCCCTCCTCTCGGAGTCACCCAACCTGCCCCACAAGAAGGAAGGAAGTGTTGCCACAGCCGGTGTCACTTCCTCTGTTCTGGACTTACCAGGGCGGTCTTCATCAGGAAACGACATGATTTATTTCTATCAACGTGGCCCTTGCCAATACAGTCACATACGACGACACACACCGTGAATATGTACCGTACATTCAAATGTACTCATTATTCATTGCTTCAGACATATCAGACACTGTCGATTTTGCATTTTGAATGGAAGCCTGATCTGGTCTGATTTCCGGCCTGGTCTGATGAAGCCAAGATTGAACTCTTTTGGCCTGAACACCAAGCTTCACATCTGGAGGAAACCTGGCACCATCCCTATGGTGGTGGTGGCAGCATCATGCTGTGCGGATGTTCTTCAGCGACAGGGGCTGGGAGACTAGTCAGGATCGAGGGAAAGATGAACGGAGCAAAGTACAAAGATCCTTGATGAAAACCTGATCCAGAGCACTCAGGACTTCAGACTGGAGTGAAGGTTCACCTTCCAACAGGACAACGGCGCTAAGCATACAGCCAAGACAACGCAGGAGTGGCTTCGGGACAAGTCCCTGAATGTCCTTGAGTGGCCCAACCAGAGCCCGGACTTCAACCAGATCGAACATCTCTGGAGAGACCTGAAAATAGCTGTGAGCGACACTCCCCATCCAACCTGACAGAGCTTGAGAGGATCTGCAGAGAAGAATGGGAAAAACTCCCCAAACACAGATGTGCCAAGCTTGTAGCATCATACCCAAGAAGACTCGGGGCTGTAATTACTGCCAAAGGTGCTGAGTACAGAGTAAAGGTTCTGATTACTTATGTAAATGTTAAATATAAATCAGCAAACATTTATAAAATCCTGTTTTTGCTTTTTAATTATGGGGTATTGTGTGTTGATTGATGAGGGGAAAAAACAATTTAATACATTTTAGAATAAGGCTGTAACGTAACAAAAATTGGAAAAATCAAGGGGTCTGAATACTTTCCGAATGCACTGTATGTATATATGTATATAACCATCTACATACAGTACATACTGTAGGAGCTGCAAAGTTGCCTCTCTGAATGAACCAGGACCCGTGAGACAGCCAGGATGTGTAAAAAAAATGGCACCCTACTCACTATATATTGCACTACTGTATATAGGGAATAGGTTGCCATTTGGAACACAGCTCCAATTTGACTGTGAACAAAGGAGGGTCCTTCCTGCTCCAGCTCTGCCACATTCATAGGACTAAAATAAACAACTATGATTCTTACTTGTTTTCTTTGTATTGAAACATAGTTTTTTTCCAATATTCAACATAAGAAACACCACAGCCTTATCCACACTGTCTAGTATCTGGTATCATTGTAACCCAAAGTCATTTTTTGTTTAAGTCAAAGTCAATGAAAAATCTTTATTACTTTAAATACAGTGCCTTGCGAAAGTATTCGGCCCCCTTGAACTTTGCGACCTTTTGCCACATTTCAGGCTTCAAACAAAGATATAAAACTGTATTTTTTTGTGAAGAATCAACAACAAGTGGGACACAATCATGAAGTGGAACGACATTTATTGGATATTTCAAACTTTTTTAACAAATCAAAAACTGAAAAATTGGGCGTGCAAAATTATTCAGCCCCCTTAAGTTAATACTTTGTAGCGCCACCTTTTGCTGCGATTACAGCTGTAAGTCACTTGGGGTATGTCTCTATCAGTTTTGCACATCGAGAGACTGAATTTTTTTCCCATTCCTCCTTGCAAAACAGCTCGAGCTCAGTGAGGTTGGATGGAGAGCACTTGTGAACAGCAGTTTTCAGTTCTTTCCACAGATTCTCGATTGGATTCAGGTCTGGACTTTGACTTGGCCATTCTAACACCTGGATATGTTTATTTTTGAACCATTCCATTGTAGATTTTGCTTTATGTTTTGGATCATTGTCTTGTTGGAAGACAAATCTCCGTCCTCAAAAAAAAAAAAAAAAAAAAAAAAAAAACTCTCAGGTCTTTTGCGTATGCATATGATACACATCTCCTTAGTTAGGTATTTTCCTGACTCCGAGGGGGCCCTACCTCCTCCCTGTAGGCATTGTTTAAGTGGTAATCAGTAATAGTTGTGTCATAATTTCCCATTGATTGGAGGCTGATTAACGCAGTCGTGGGTGAACAGGGAGTACAGGAGGGGCTCAGTGTCCCCATTGAGGATCAAACCACCTGGGGGCGGCCCGTCAGGAAGTCCAGTACCCAGTTGCACAGGGCGGGGCCGAACCCAGGGTCTCGAGCTGATGACCTTGGAGGGTACTAAATGCTGAGCTGTAGTCGATGAACAGCATTCTCACATAGGTCCTCTGTCCAGATTTAGAGTGTGCAGTGTTGAGATTGCATCGGGCCTGGGACCTATTTGGGCGGTAAGGAGTGGGGGTGTCAGGTAGGGTGGATGATATGGTCCTTGAACAGCACTTCCGGATGTGAGACGGGCGGTAGTCGGTGTTACTTTCTGAGGGCGCGGCTGGGGATGCCGTCAGGGCCTGCAGCCCGAGGGTTAACTTTTAATGTCTTACTCACTTTGTGGTGCAGTGAAGACAGAGACCGCATTTCTTGCCTCCTGATCAGGTTTTTCTTCCTGGTCCGTGAGAATGTCCGTGATTAAAACTTGTACCCTCCACATACCTCTTGTTCTGAGCCGTGTGGATGGAGATTCTACTTTGTCTCTGTACTGGCGCTGTTGTTTGATAGCCTTCAGGGAATAGTTGCACTGTTTGTATGTGTCATGTTACTGTGGTTCGTGCCTTCATTTGTTTTAATCAAGGCTTCAACGCACGTTGAATGAACTCCATCCATCTTCCCATCAATTTTAAAGCAGTCTTGGAGTCTTCCCAGCGTGTCAGCCTTTTGCTGAGGCAGATCAACAGGAGTCGTGGTCAGCTTTTCCGAAAGGGGGCGGAATGCATATGCGGCCGTGTCAGCGTCCTCCAAAGTTAGAGTAACAATGATCCAGGGTCTGTCCACCCTGGTTGCGCAATCAATATGCTGATAAAATTTAGGGAGTCTTGTTTTCAGATTAGCCTTGTTAAAATCCCCAGCTACAATGAATGCAGCCTCCGGATAAATCGTTTCCAGTTTGCAGAGAGTTAAATAAAGTTCGTTCAGAGCCATCGATGTGTCTGCTGGGGGATATATACGGCTGTGATTATAATCGAAGAGAATTCTCTTGGTAGATAATGCGGTCTACATTTGATTGTGAGGAATTCTAAATCAGGTGAACAGAAGGATTTGAGTTCCTGTATGTTTCCTTCATCACACCATGTCACGTTGGCCATAAGGCATACGCCCCCGCCCGTCTTCTTACCAGAGAGATGTTTGTTTCTGTCGGCGCGATGCGTGGAGAAACCCGCTGGCTGCACCGCTTCGGATTGCGTCTCTCCAGTGAGCCATGTTTCCGTGAAGCAGAGAACGTTACAGTCTCTGATGTCCCTCTGGAATGCTACCCTTGCTCGGATTTCATCAACCTTGTTGTCAAGAGACTGGACATTGGCAAGAAGAATGCTGGGGAGTGGTGCACGATGTGCCCGTCTCCGGAGTCTGACCAGAAGACCGCTTCGTTTCCCTCTTTTTCTGAGTCGTTTTTTTTTTGGTCGCTGCATGTGATCCACTCGGTTACACTGGTTGTAAGGCAGAACTCAGGATCCGCATCGCGAAAAACATATTCTTGGTCGTACTGATGGTGAGTTGACGCTGATCTTATATTCAGTAGTTCTTGTCGGCTGTATGTAAAGAAACCTAAGATGACCTGGGGTACTAGTGTAAGAAATAACACGTAAAAAAAACAAAAAACTGCATAGTTTCCTAGGAACGCGAAGCGAGGCGGCCATCTCTGTCGGCGCCGGAAGTTTCGCCGTCCGCGCCGGAAGTTTCGCCGTTTTGCAGACTCCATCAGGTTTTCTTCCAGAATGGTCCTGTATTTGGCTCCATCCATCTTCCCATCAATTTTAACCATCTTCCCTGTCCCTGCTGAAGAAAAGCAGGCCCAAACCATGATGCTGCCACCCCCATGTTTGACAGTGGGGATGTTGTGTTCAGGGTGATGAGCTGTGTTGCTTTTACGCCAAACATAACGTTTTGCATTGTTGCCAAAAAGTTCAATTTTGGTTTCATCTGACCAGAGCACCTTCTTCCACATGTTTGGTGTGTCTCCCAGGTGGCTTGTGGCAAACTTTAAACGACACTATTTATGGATATCTTTAAGAAATGGCTTTCTTCTTGCCACTCTTCCATAAAGGCCAGATTTGTGCAATATACGACTGATTGTTGTTCTATGGACAAAGTCTCCCACCTCAGCTGTAGATCTCTGCAGTTCATCCAGAGATATCATGGGCCTCTTGGCTGCATCTCTGATCAGTCTTCTCCTTGTATGAGCTGAAAGTTTAGAGGGACGGCCAGGTCTTGGTAGATTTGCAGTGGTCTGATACTCCTTCCATTTCAATATTATCGCTTGCACAGTGCTCCTTGGGATGTTTAAAGCTTGGGAAATCTTTTTGTATCCAAATCCGGCTTTAAACTTCTTCACAGCAGTATCTCGGACCTGCCTGGTGTGTTCCTTGTTCTTCATGATGCTCTCTGCGCTTTTAACGGACCTCTGAGACTATCACAGTGCAGATGCATTTATACGGATACTTGATTACACACAGGTGGATTGTATTTATCATCATTAGTCATTTAGGTCAACATTGGATCATTCAGAGATCCTCACTGAACTTCTGGAGAGAGTTTGCTGCACTGAAAGTAAAGGGGCTGAATAATTTTGCACGCCCAATTTTTCAGTTTTTGATTTGTTAAAAAAGTTTGAAATATCCAATAAATGTCATTCCACTTCATGATTGTGTCCCACTTGTTGTTGATTCTTCACAAAAAAATACAGCTTTATATCTTTATGTTTGAAGCCTGAAATGTGGCAAAAGGTCGCAAAGTTCAAGGGGGCCGAATACTTTCGCAAGGCACTGTATGTATGTGGTACTTGACTCAAAACTAAATGAGTTTTTTTTTAATGCAAATTCACTTTTTAAATGGGTACAACTTTGTCACAGCAAGTTCAAACAACTTGATTGTAAAGTTTAAACTGTTTAAACATAAAACATGTTTTATTGTTTATGGAGCATTAACCTATTAAGTATTTCTAAATCAAAATCTGTCAGGACAACTAGGTACTCACATTTTCTTGGTAATATCACATAGAAATTATATTTTGTTTCAGCAGAGGTTAGTCAAGTCATTGTTTACATTCATTTAAGAAGAACAAACTATCATATTTCCCAGCATGCTCTACTTCATGTAGATTTTTTTTAAATGGTTTTTAATATCTGTGTTTCTGCATATACAGAGCATTCGGAAAGTATTGAAACCCCTGGACTTTTTCAACATTTTGTTTCGTTACAACATTTGGTAGTTGTTTGACATTCATACTATACTTGGTGCGGGTTACATCCCGGGTATCCTATACATGAGGGGGATATACTGTACATTGATTGATTGAGTCATTTTATATTGCACAAAGGTAAATAACATTAAACTAATCCCCATCAGTTTGTTTGATTGTTTTGCACCCGCTTCTGAAACGGCTGTTCCAGATTAAATGGTTTAGGTAAATGGTTAAATGGTTTAGGTAAATGGTTAAATGGTTTAGGTCTCCTCACAATGTTCCTAACCCTGGCAATCATTACGAATGCAGGTTGCGGTTGAATACAAATTCCAACTGTTGGATATGGTTTTGCAAAATACCGGGGAATTTTTTTAAAGTTACCAGGTTTTCAAGAAATACCGGTCATTTGATTCCTGGAAACGGGAGGGAATAAGCAGGAAATCCTTCAACCAGGATTTTGTGAAAATCTTGGAATTGTGAGAAAGTTACTTGAATTTTGCAACCCTACTTGCAGCCCTGATGTGGCCTGTAAAACTAGGCCTCAAAACAAGGCCTTATGAGATGTGTAATGAGATGTGTAATGAGATATGAGATGTGTAATGAGATGTGTAATGAGATATGTAATGAGATATGTAATGTCTCTTCTGTAAGAGTTTACAAAAGAGTATTCTAAGTGCAATCAAATTCATATAAAACATTTCTTAACGTCTGTTTAGAGTTCAAACCGCTGATAACTTTTGTATTTAATTATCAATGAGCTTAAAGTTAAATGTATCTCCATCCTTTTTTGACTTACTCAAACATTTAAATCTGGACCCCCCTACATGGTCACAGTGACTCGGTTTGAGTAATGACTACAAAATCGCATTAAGGAACAACGTTCCTCTCAACGTCAGCAAGACAAGGGAAGCTGATCATGGACTACAGGAAACAGAGTCCCTGTCCACATCGACGGGGCTGAAGAGGAACGGGTCGAGAGCTTCATGTTCCTCTGTGCCCACATCACTAAGGATCTACCATGGTCCACACAAACCAACACAGTCGTGAAGAAGGTACAACAATGCCTCTTCCCCCTTAGGAGGCTGAAAAGATTTGTCATGGTCCCTCTGCACCTGAAAAAGGTATACAGCTGCACCCTTGAGAGCATCTTGACTGGCTGCATCACCGCCTGGTATGGCAACTCCTCGGCATCTGACCACAAGGCGCTGCAGAGTGTTGTGCGTACAGCCCAGTACATCACTGCCTTCCAGGACCTCTATACCAGGCGGTGTCAGAGGGTTGTGCGTACAGCCCAGTACATCACTGCCATCCAGGACCTCTATACCAGGCGGTGTCAGAGGGTTGTGCGTACAGCCCAGTACATCACTGGGGCCGAGCTCCCTGCCATCCAGGACCTCTATACCAAGCGGTGTCAGAGGAAGATCAATTAAATGAGATGAGCATCACTTGAACTCCAATCTGCAGCGCTCCCGGTGAAACTGTACCTCCGTCTGTCTGTCTTTCTGTGTTTTAGATGAGCCAGACTGGATGCCCGGCGCCTTTTCACATTATGACATGAATCACCACACAACGCTCAAGTAGATTGTTATTGTCTAGTGGACGGACATGAGCTGTGTCAAAAAAACAAACGAGGCAGATAAACTCATCAAATGTGTCGTGTTACAACTATTGTGTCAAATGTGTTGTGTGTCAGTTGTACAACCCGAGGCCCACTTTCCAGCCGTAATGTCATTTCCGCTTGAGCCGACATATTATGCAGTGTTTACTATGAATGCCATCTCCGCAGCTGAGGGGACGATGCTTAAGGCATCGAAGTTATCGGTTGTACAGTATAGCACGGCTTTAGTCACCCCAGTAAACCTTCACATGAAGGAGACCAGGCAAGCTCTGACCTGATGACACATTCTAAGGTGTACACTTCAACACAGGCATAATGTACTGTTGTACTGTACAATACTGGCAGGAAGGAGCTCCATATCACAAGCTACTTTTACAGTATAGCAGCCCCACACACTTCAGCATATTTACAGAAGAATGGCCTTTTCAGTTCCTTGACACATGCTTCAGATATATGATCAGAAACACCCTGAGGTGTAACCGGCAACACCATCAGCCCGTTCACGAAACCGACCCAATGCTTTCGTCCCAAATGTACGCTTTCTAACGGTCGATTTTGTGCTCAACGTGGCCTTCTGTCCCAATGGGAATGAAGAAGTATTTGGTGCTTTCTTTTTCCTCGGTAGAAATAACTTCTTTGACTTGAAAGAAAGGGACTCAGCCACTGTCATTCAATTCCTCTTGTCCTAACTGCCATCCGATTCCTTTATTGTGCTGGTCAGAATTAGTGGACTATGAAGAGAACAGGGTGCCATTTGGAACTGTCCCGTCTAAGCCCCCTCCCCCTCTATACAAACCAGCAGTCCTGGCAACCCTTCATTAGGCACACCTGGACTTCATCACGTCCCTGATTACTTCCCCTTTATTTAGCCGTCTGTTGTCACGAGTCCTTGGTTGCTATTGGTTTGTAGAGTTCAGTACGCGGCTCATGTTTGTTTCGTTTGTATCTGGTCAGTATTCAAACTCACCTTCTGCACCCGCGTTCTTTACCCGGCGGGTACTTTACGGGAACACACACCGTATAAAGCACGTTACACCACGTTCACGTAATCATCCCACAGAGGGTACAAACTGCCAGAAGTACGTTGAAGTCCTGAGTCAATGAGATGCAGTAATGGATTAACACAGTTTCTAATATCTCCCCAGTGGTGTGTGTCCTCACACATTACTAAAGGATATAAAGACATGTGACACGTGGTCAAATAGAATTGTAATTCTTTGCACGTGGCAGCACGCGCAAGACGGGATTACATTGTTCAAGGCAATATGAAAGTGCTTTTCCACTCCATTCCTGTGTCTCATTATTTGGGCCAGGAGTTTTTCCTGAGCACATGACCTGACCAGAAACAACATCACAAATAAGCTTCACAATGACAAATAGCCAGTGTCAGAATTCCCCGACACCCAACGGAGACAGCCATCAATAAACCTTTGTTCCAATGTCAACGCCATCAGACACTCAGCCTGATGCCTGCCTGCTCTGTAGGAGTGAGTGACAGTGACGATGCTCAGTACCGATGTCTCAGACTGTCTCTTGTCATGGTGTCTTTTTGTCTAGTTTAGGTAAGCAGCTTCATCAAGGCTCTTTCTATCAGTCTCTCAACCAGAGTTTTACCCCACCTCCTGCCACTAGAGATTTAAGAGTCATAGGGGGACAAGCAATACAGAGCAGGGGGGGTGGGGGGGTTGAGGGAGAGAGTGAAACAGAGAGAAAACCAATAGAGAGAGAGAGAAAGAAAAAGAGAATCTGGCAAGGGCCAGGCGGCACTGTTGCAATGCACTCAAAGTGCATCCTAAAGTAGAAAGGAAGTGGGTGAAGGGAGGAAGAGAGGGGGACAGACGGAGGAGTGCCGGAGATTAGACTTTAAAATCAGGCGGATACAATATGTTACATGAGCGAGCCTCATTGACACACATGGGCCAAACCGTTAAATACACAGTTGGACGTTAATTAAACCAGCTTTTACATGTTCACAATGACGTTGCACCTGAATATATACCTTAGGCAGTATGTATGGTTATGCCAATAAGCTTGGAGCTAAATGGACTGCGGTCTTGCAGTGCTGAATAGGGTGTTGTGTTGATGTCTGGCGGATTGATGGCCTTGCCTTTTCTCTCTCTCGCTCTCTCTCTTGTTTCTCTCTCACACACACACACACTCCTCTTTCACACACTACTCTCTCTCTCACACACACACACACTCCCTCCCCCAATACTGGACCCCCCCATATTGGACCCTCAATACTGGACCCCCTACTGGACCCCCATCCCACCCCTCTTTCCTGCCACCTCATCCCCCTTTTCACCGCCTCATCCTCATCCTTTCATTCTGATCGCTCTTTTCCCTTTATTTCACGCTAATCTACATCTCTTTATCTTAAATCGCCCTTCAACCCAATATTGAACCCTTACAAAAAAGGGTTCGCAAAGAGTTCTTTGTGGAGGGTATATGGTGTTACATGGAACCTTTTTGGTTCAAGGTAGCACCTATTTTTCCTAAGAATGTTGTCTGACAACTCTCCTCCTTTCTCCCTCACGCAGAACTTACTTCCCATTTCACCCTTACTCTTTCCTCTCCCCTTTTCCCTCCTTTCATGTGTTGATCCTCTCGTTACCCGTGTTGATCCTCTCGTTACCCGTGTTGATCCTCTCGTTACCCGTGTTGATCCTCTCGTTACCCGTGTTGATCCTCTCGTTACCCGTGTTGATCCTCTCGTTACCCGTGTTGATCCTCTCGTTACCCGTGTTGATCCTCTCGTTACCCGTGTTGATCCTCTCGTTACCCGTGTTGATCCTCTCGTTACCCGTGTTGATCCTCTCGTTATCCGTGTTGATCCTCTCGTTACCCGTGTTGATCCTCTCGTTACCCGTGTTGATCCTCTCGTTACCCGTGTTGATCCTCTCGTTACCCGTGTTGATCCTCTCGTTACCCGTGTTGATCCTCTCGTTACCCGTATGCGCATAGAGCCCAGCGATTTTCTCCACTGATCTTTCATAAGGCCCAACCATACGCCCACACAAACTGCCACTGTACCAACCACACACCACCACCATGTCACTTTCTACTGAGCCTTCTGCCATGCTCATCTGGCATTCATTCTTCCAGACAGAACGCACTGATGAGAGGAGAGAAAAAAGTACCTTTAAACCATTCAATAAGCAGTTTTGCTGTTTTCGTCATTATAGCAAGTTGGGTGGGAACGCAGTGCCCAAACACACACACACACACACACAGCACACGCACACTATGTGCTGGATAGCCACATATTATGTGAACGATGAACTTGAGATTTGGAGAGACAACTGCCCTCTGACTCATCTGACAGCTTATCAAATTTTGAGCTTATCCCCCAGGAGTGAAAGTGAGAGAGCAAGAGAGAGAGAGAGAAGGGGGGGGGTGTGAAGGAGGGAGAAGAGAAGAAAGAGCCATTCAGGGTGAAACTAAGATAAAGGACAGGGAGAGGTGAAAGGAGAGAGATACAGCGAAAGAGAGACAGAGAGACAGTCAGAGAGAGAATTGAATGAGGGAAAAAGGAAATGAAAGATCCTGAGATTGAATGGAGGCCAATCAATTAGGGAAGGGAATGACAAGCAGGGCGGTGAGGTGGAAAATGGAGCTAGCAGATGAAGAGCGGTTAGAGAGAGAGAGGACGTGAGAGAGAGGGAGAGAGAGAATGATGAGAGGGAGAAAGAGATGAGGATGACAGATGGAATGAATGAAAAGAAGAGGATCACACGTAGAAGAGAATGAGTGCACTCCAAATTGACCTTTAGACATCCAGGTACAGTGGATTGGGAAAGTATTCAGACCTCTGCACTTTTTCCATAGTTCATTATGTTACAGCCTTATTCTAAAAATGATTCCATAAAAAATCTACACACAATAACCCATAACGACAAAGCGAAAACAGGTTTTTAGAAATGTTTGCATATGTATATAAAAACAAAACTTCGTTATGAGACTCGAAATTGAGCTCAGGTGCATCCTGTTTCCATTGATCATGCTTGAGATGTTTTTACAACTTGGAGTCCACCTGTGGTAAATTCAATTGATTGGACATGATTTGGAAAGGCACACACCTGTCTATATAAGGTCCCACAGTTGACAGTGCATGTCAGAGCAAAAACCAAGCCATAAGGTCCAAGGAATTGTCGTAGAGCTCCGAGACAGGATTGTGTCGAGGCACAGATCTGGGGAAGGGTACCAAAAAATGTATGCAAAATGGAAGGTCCCCAAGAACACAGTGGCCTCCATCATTATTAAATTATAGAAGTTTGGAAGGACCAAGACTCTTCCTAGAGCTGGCCGCCCAGCCAAACTATGTAATCTGGGGAGAAGGGCCATGTCAGGGAGGTGACCAAGAACCTATTTGTTACTCTGACAGAGCTCCAGAGTTCCTCTGTGGAGATGGGAGAACCTTCCAGAATGACAACCATCTCTCAGCACTCCACCAATCAGGCCTTCATGGTAGAGAGGCCAGACGGAAGCCACTCCTCAGTAAAAGGCACATGACAGCCCGCTTGGAGTTTGCCAAAAGGCAACTAAAGGACCCTCAGAACATGAGAAACAAGATTCTCAAGTCTGATGAACCCAAGATTGAACTCTTTGGCCTGAATGCCAAGCGTCACATCTGGAGGAAACCTGGCACCATCCCTACGGTGAAGCATGGTGGTGGCAGCATCATGATGTGGGGATGTTTTTCAGTGGCAGGGACTGGAAGACTAGGATTGACGGAAAGATGAACGGAGTAAAGTACATAGACATCCTTGATGAAAACCTGCTCCAGAGCACTAAGGACCTCAGACCGGGGCCAAGGTTCACCTTCCAACAGGACAACAGCGCTAAGCATACAGCCAAGATAATGCAGGAGTGGCTTCGGGACAAGTCTCTGAATATCCTTGAGTGGCCCAACCAGAGCCCGGACTTGAACCAGATCAAACATATCTGGAGAGACCTGAAAATAGCTGTGCAGCAACGCTCCCCATCCAACCTGACAGAGCTTGAGAGGATCTGCAGAGAAGAAAGGGAGAAACTCCCCAAATACAGGTGTGTCAAGCTTGTAGCATCATACCCAAGAAGAATCAAGGATGTAATCTCTGCCAAATGTGCTTCAACAAAGTACTGAGTAAAGGGTCTGAACACTTATGTAAATGTGATTTAAAAAAAATGCTTTGTCATAATGGAGTATTGTGTGTAGATTGATGAGACATTTTTTTTATGTTATCAATTTCTGAATAAGGCTGTAACATAACAAAATGTGGAAAAGGTAAAGGGGTCTGAATACTTTCTAAATGCACTGTACAAATTAGAAAGGGGGAGAGGGTCTTTATATATAGCCTTGTCCCTGATCTGTTTGTGCTACCTTGTCAACTGAAAGACCATAGGGGTTGGCAAGGCAGCACAAACAGACCTGGGATCAGGCTGTACAGGCTTACATCAAGTATCAAAGTCTCATCTGCTGTAATTTATAGAAACATGATGCCTGCTTAGAAGCAGCCAACACTTTAACAAACATCTAAATGAATCTGTGGAGCGTATTCCTTATCTATGCCAGTGGAGGCTGGTGGGATGAGCGATCGGAGGACAAGCTCATTGTAATGGCAGGAATGGAATAAATGGAACGATATCAAACACATCAAAAACATATAGATAACACATTACAGCCATTACAATGAGCCTGTCCTCCTATAGCTCCTTCCATCAGCCTCCACTGATCTACGTATCACCTCCCATAGCTGGAGGCTGGCTGGCAGAGATCTGAGAGGCAGCAGTACACCTGAGAAGATCCCATTATAGGTCTATTTCCAGCTGTCACCAAGAGGATGGTGAGAAAGAAACCAAGACGTTGCAGAACATTACAATGGGAGATTTGCATCTACAGTATCACACACACACACACACACAGACACGCACAGTGACACACACACACACAGTGACACAAGTGCACGCACAGTGACACAAGTGCACGCACAGTGACACACACACACACAGTGACACACGCGCACGCACTGTGACACACACACACACACACACACAGTGACACACGCGCACACACTGTGACACACACACACGCACAGTGACACACACGCATGCACTGTGACACACACACGCACGCACAGTGACACATGCGCATGCACTGTGACACACACACACGCACAGTGACACACGCGCACACACTGTGACACACAGACACGCACAGTGACACACACACACACACACACACACACACACACACAGTGACACAAGTGCACGCACAGTGACACACACACACAGTGACACACGCGCACGCACTGTGACACACACATACACGCACGCACAGTGACACACGCGCACGCACAGTGACACACGCACACGCACAGTGACACACGCGCACGCACTGTGACACACACACACACAGTGACACACACACACACACAGTGACACACATGCGCGTGACACACATGCGCGTGACACACTCACACACATTCTCTCTTTAGATGAATGACTGGGTGTATATATTAGACAGAGGAAGCTCAATCTGCACTTGATGTACCGGAACGTGGCTAATGCTGTTCATTTCCATTCCCAGAGATGAATCTGTGTAAATTCTTTTTTTTTTTTTAAATATGGGCTGGCTTTCAAAAGCTAAGAACACTTTATTCCCTCTGTGTCAATGGAAGCTTCTGAGGGAGTGTGCTCATTAAGACACACACACAAGCATGTGCATGGAATCACACGCACAATCATACACACAGATGAACACACACACACACACACACATCTGCATAATGTTAGCATCCGCAAAATGCCTTCACACACACGCACACGTGCACACGAGCACACGCACACACACGCACTCAGAAGTAAACACTTCTGCACAGCCAGCGCCTTTGATATGACTGGCAGCTAAGCGGTCCCACGTTCTCTCTTTCTCTCACTCTGTCTCTCTCTTTCCATCTCTCTCTCACAGCAGCCAGGCTGCAGCTGGCGGTGCTCTCACACTGACGAGCACACAGCAACAGTTTAACACGGTCTCTCATACGCACTCATGCCACCACCCACTGTCTTCTTGTCACAGCAGTCAGAGAGAACCAAACAGGAATATAGTGTATATGACACAACTTCTATAGTACTGTCCTCCTCAAGGTTCATGTGAAAGCTTACCTTGACTCGCCCACGGATCCCTTGCATGCTGTAGAGAACATGTCTTAGCGAGTGGCTGGTCCAACATTAGCGGATGGAATGGCAGAGCATGAGAGGACAGGGGAGATTGACTGAGATGCGTGAGTGAGAGAGAGAGAGAGAGGGAGAGAGTGTGTGAGAGAGAGAGTGTGTGAGAGAGCGAGAGAGTGTGAGAGAGAAGGAGAGAGAGAGAGAGTGTGAGAGAGAGAGAGAGAGAGAGAGAGAGAGAGAAAAGCGAGAGAGTGAGGGAGAAAGAGAGCGAGAGAGAGAGAGAGACACACAAGAGGAGAGTGTGTGTCAGAATGCAGGATGCGTGGGACGATGTTGTTGCCATGGTGAGGGATACGCCTAAGCTCTTCCCTGGTTGGGTGATGACCTAGAGGAGAGGGGAAAGGAAAGGAAGGGTTAAAGCCAATACTGTGACACTGGTTGAGGTCTTCAGTACCTTCACCTTAGTCACAGGTCAGTGCACAGACACTCACACCCCCCCAGGCACGTACGCACGCACACTCCACACACATGCCTCACAGCCAAATGAGACTGCACAATGAGGTAGGGGGGGCAAAACCAAAATCAGCAAAACCAAAAAAATACACACACTCTTATATCCACACCCTTCCACATGCACATACACAGACAAA